>NC_040905.2:137998112-138304020 GCF_004126475.2 Phyllostomus discolor
TCTTCAGAGTTCCCACTTGTTGTCTAGCTTTGCAAATTTAATTTTGATTATTAAATTATATTGTAGCTCTTACTGTTTGCAAACCTCTGAATAACAGTGAGCCAGATGCTGTTGCCTGATTAGATACTGAGATATTTTAATCACCAGCTGTAGCATCATAAACCTGCTCTTTTAATACTTCACTTTAAGTTTTCCATCTGCTTTCAGCATCTGGTCAGTTTTGTCTAGGTTGTCATTTTATTTTATTTCTTCTTCATTACTCCACATATATCATTGCTTAAATGAAATTTCTCTATCAGTCATTATGACCAAACCAGATACCATTATTATTATTTTATTTTAAAACATACATTATTTAAGAAATAATGGTAGCAATACTCATGTTTCTATGCAGTTTTCATTTTCCAACATATCTATGGTGCATAATATGAACTGACAGCATGTTATATTAATTAATATGACAATATTCACTAAGGAAAACTTAATAAACTGACTCATTAACATGAGGGTTTACATTGTTCTTTTTAAAGGAATGTATTAATACTTACTATTGTTTTAACTTAAGTGAGCATTTCTTTAAATGCTATTGTTTTGACTATTTTTTATTATATTTAGCTCTTGACTTCTTAGAATTCAACCAAAACTTACTTCAGTGGGTGTTTCATACGTATTTTATATGTATGTCAAAAAATTACTCTTGACTGTTCTACATGCTCCATGCCAAAACTGAAGAAGGCAGGGAGCTATTTTTGTAGAGAGTTTATTCACACTCAGTGTATCTAGGGATTCAAGACAGACTTCTTGTAGTTTACCAATTAATATGCAGGGGATCTGGCATAAACTGGAAAGCAGTGGGACCTACTGAGATTTTCTGAAGACCTGTGTGGATAGAGTTCATGCAGTAACCAGAATCAGAGTTGGTTTAGCTGTGTTTTGAGGGTAGTGACATTTAGTAATGGGGTAGAGGCACACCAATGGACTAATACTTTTGATTTAGACATTCAATAACAGAAAGTCAAAAACCTTGAAGTTATGTAATCTAGGTCAAGCCTGTAAAACAACTAGACCTCTAGCTTTGAGTCAATATTTTCTTGATTCTCTTTTTCTTTTTTTAAGTCAGAATTAAAATATATTTTAAAAATATATTTTGACAGATGTAAATGTTAAAGAAAAAATGTTTCACTTTTACTTGATGTCTCATCCATCGTCCTATCAAAGGTGGGGGGGGGGCATCTCTGTGGTAACAAAACCATATAACACTGCTATAATTTCCTTATATATGTACTTCTTGAATAATTATTTCCATAGGAAAGTTTTCTCATTGCAATTAGCCATAATACCCTTGAGAAAAGCTCCTGGAAGAGTACAACTCACAATTTCCCAAGAAAAAATATCCAACTTTATGTGTGCATACACAGACATCTGTTTTCCTAGTCATTCTCCCTTATTGATTCCCTTAAGAGACAGCACAATTATCTTACTGAAGGCTACTCTGAAACAGCATAAGGGCCTTACCAAAACTGCACTTATCTTCAATAAGCCTGTGAAAACTTTAATTCAATGGTTTTTCATCACAGACCTCAACTTCCATTTTAGAGAAATATTTTTTTATTGTACTGTTTTTAAATTGACCAAATAGAAGGGACTAGAATTATGTGGACTTTGTTTACCAGAAAAACTTCAGCTCTGCAATGCATAGGATAAGTGTCAATAAAACAACAACTGAACTGGGCTGGCAACAGTTGTTATTAGACAAGGACACTGAATATGTCACATGGGAAATTACCATAGATAGCTGGGTCTGTGGCTTGATGAGAATTGAGGGTTACAGATAAACTGCTTCTGGAAGTGATTTTGTTTTTTCCAAAAATCCATTTTTAAAAATTTATCAGTGGAGTAAAATGGTGGTACATATGATGCTATTTTTCTTCAAGAAGGTAGCAAATCATTCAAAATAATAATAATTTACACATCCAAGTAAGTAGATGGTAGTTTAAAAGGGGACAATTTAAAGATACCAATTTTTTTCTTTTAAATATTTTGTCGTTTGTGTTATTACAGTTGTCCGAATTTTCCCCTTTTGCCCCCTCTTTCCAGTCCCTTCTCCCATTCTCACAGTCAATCCCCATACCACTGTCCATATCCATAGGTCATACATGTATATTCTTTGACTAATCCTTTCACCTTCTTTCAACCAGTACCCATCTCCCCCATCTCCTCTTACAGCTGTCAGTCTGTTCCATGTTTCTATGCCTTTGACTCTATTTTGCTCAATAGTTTATTTTTTCATTAGATTCCATGTAAAGTGAGATTGTATGGTATGTCTTTCATTAAATGGCTTATTTCACTTAGCATAATAGTCTCCACTCCCATCCATGCTGTTGTAAAAGGTAAGAATTATTTTTTTATTTTTTACTGCTATGTAGTATTCTATTGTGTACCACAGTTTGTTTGTTTTTTTTTATCCATTCATCTACTAATGGGCACTTACACTATTTCCAAATCTTAGCTATTGTAAATAATGGTGCTATAAACATAGGGGTGAGTATATTCTTTTGAACTGGTGTTTCAGGATTCTTAGTATATATTCCCAGAAGTGGAATCACTGGTTCAAAAGGCACTTCCATTTTTAATTTTTTGGGAAAATGACATACTGTTTTGCAGAGTGGTTGACACCAGTCTGCATTCCCATCAACAGCGAAGATACCAGATTCTGAGAGTTTATTGTAATTTTAGTTTTTTTTTTCACATTTCAAGAAAGGGTAAAGATTAATGAAACTTTTAACCCTGATCTATGAATATTAACTTTACTGTGTTCCATATGCATTACCATTCATATTGTTAATTCTACCTTCATTTAATATTCATTATCTTTCCATGGCTGATTTAAAGGTACAACTCAGATTTATTTTTATAGCAGCTCAATAATACCACATTGAATTTTGCACTATAATTTATGTGTTTAGTTCCTAACCTGTCCTATTTTCTATGATTACCTAATGATCACATAGAGAAACTGGAGACTACTGTACACATAGTGATAAATCTCTCAACATTTAAAGTGCTTGTTTTAGGGCTTTTAGTAACATTAGGAAGTAACATTATTGACATACTTCCTGGGGGCACCTCGTCCAACAGGGATCATTGTTACTGATAGTTTTAGAAAAAAATATTTGAGATCATAGCTATTCACATTACTCATTATTCAATTATCCTTTAAATGTTTCCTATATATCAAAATTGAGCAAAAAGATCAAGAAGCAAATACATTGAGTCTTTCATTCTACTATTAAACATTTGAGGGGATATGTGTGTATATACATATTTTATGTCAAGTACTTTTCAGTCAAGGATAAGAACTTACAAAAAGAAAAAATATCTTTAATTTTATTTTCCCATGAAATAAAATTCACCTTTAATCATACGTATTATATGTAATATCCCTCCAGTTATATAATATGTATTATCATTCACTAATTTTCAGCATACAATGGAAGGGATTTTCCTTCCTCAGAGGATGAAAGTAACCCATAATACAAACTTAAATCTCTATGAGAAACTTTGCTTATCTTGCACAGTAATATATTCCCAGCCTGAGCACATTTTCTAGCACCTGTGTCAGAACAGTCTGAAAGTTTGTCCATTTTTACTTAATATGGGTTTCCCTACAAAACATCCAACATTAAAGATTTTTCATGACTGTTATTGCCCTGGATAAAATTTTGTCTCAGTCTAGAAGAAAACTCAATTTTGACTTTTAGTGCATAACAAAAACTGTTTTCCAAGAGATAAAGTACTATTTATTTATAAACAAGGATGTTTTGATGGGAAATACCGGATACTTGTGTGTATTTCTCAGGACAGAATCCTAGAAAATGCAGATGTGCTTTTAAAAATGGGGGGTGGTAGAAAGTACATTATGAATGATAAAGTGTGATAGCGATGTGGATGGGATAATGACATACCCAAAATGCTATGGAAAAATAGCTAAGATTTGAATATGTTAAAAAATGTGAGTGACTAGTTTGGGGTTTTGAACCCACCAGCTATGACAGCACTTTGTGAAAGTGCTTTGGAAAATCTGAAGATGTCTTGAAGCAACAGATAGTGAAACAGGCCCAGAAAAGGAAAGTGACGTAACAAAGTTTCCCCCACCTCCATTTCTCCTCTGACAGCTATTGGTCTGTTAAAGGGGCTATGTTTAAAGGGGATCCAAGATGGTGGAGGAGTAAGTGGAAGCTACATAAGGACCCATCTGGAATCACAATTAAATTGTAAATAAATCATCCAGAATAAACAACTGAACAATAGTGGGAGAGAAGCTATATAACCATGGAGAGACAGAAGAATCAGCTTCACCGCACCTGTCTGGCATGGATGCAGAGGAGACCCGAGAGGGCTGGCTGCACGCCTATGGGTGGCAGCTGAAGTGCTAGAGAAATATTTCAGTGGCCTGGGAGCTCCCTTTAAGAAGTGTGCAGTCTAAACCCCAAGATGTGCTCCCCAGCCTACAGCACCAGAGCCTGAAAATAATCCAGATAGCATCCAACTGTCAAAAGCAGCAGAGTTTCTCACTGCCAGAGACATACTGCTGGAGTCACAGACAGCCTTTTAAAGGGCTAATGCATAAAATTGCATTTGTAGCCTCTTACCCTGGGGCCCAGCAAAGCAGGTGCATAGTGGATAGAGATGCTTGAGAAGAGACTGGGGAGCAACCACCAGTATCCTAGTACTGAGTCACTCCCTGTACTAAAAGAACCGTCTTGCTCAGGTAGACCACTCCCCTCCAACTGGCATCAGCATGAGGAGAAACAATAGCCCCACCTGCAGGAATTACTCTGCCCTACCCTGTGGTGCTTAAGCCTGAATGTAGATGACAAACTGACTAGATTAACAGCTGAAGGAGTCAGCTGGATCCAGTCCATTCACTGTATCCCTGGTAGTCTCAAATGAGCTACCTAAGGTGAGACTGGGACAGCATCAGATAGTGCCAGAGGTGGATCTAGAAAGAAAAAACAAGTAGTGGTCAATGCTAGATGCTTCCAAGACAAACTCCATCAGGGTCTTCTTTGTGATTTGTGACATTTTCTCTCCTGGATAGCTTTTTAACATTCATATCTTGTCCTTCAATTTTGTGCATATTAAGCCACTAGATTTTATATTAGTTTATTGAAAATCTTATATTTTGATCCTCCCTGCTGTTACCCATTTATCTTCTTCCTTCCTCTTCCTATTTTCATTTCAAATTCTGTTTTCTATCTTCCTGTAACTTCTTATCATTCCACATATTTACTATTTCTTCCCCATCCAGCCTCTCAAAACCATTTTTCAAGACATTGATAAACTCACATTCTTTTTCCCCCTTCTTAAAATACCATTGTTCTGTCTCTGCATTTATCAGTCTTTGCCTGTTGGTTGTGGTTGGGGTGGTTGTTCTTGCATATCTTCAATTTTATCTTGCAATTATAGGCATTCAGTACTTCATTATTTCAAATTTCAAAATTTTACCACTCCTTCTCCTTCTCCATTCTGCCTTCCTCTTCCTTTTTCGTCTCAAATTTTAATTTTCCCTGTTTTAACCTGGTTTTCATTCCTCACTCTTAGTATTCCTTCTGCCTTTATAATCTCAAAATCATTTTCCTTTCCTTTAAATATCTCTTAAGCTCCTCTCTCTTTTTTTCCTGTTATTCCCATCCCACTGATATTAACCTTAGTTCACTTGTTGTTGATATTGCTGTGGTGTATCTTTTTCTACAATTTGATTCTTATTTTTTAAGTTATTTACTTATTTTCCCTTTTTCTCTCTCTCTCTCACTAGATATATTTAATTTTTCATTAAGCCTAACACTATATACATCCCTTCTCTGGCTCCATTCCACTTTATTCATTCTTTTTATAATTTACAACATAAATTTTACTTTCTTTCTCTCTTTGCCTTGCCCTGATTCCCTACTTTTATTATTGTTCCTCCCTATACTGTCTCAAAATCATTTTTCTTTTAGTAGGTCATTTCATATTTATTTTTCCTTTCTTATAATACCCTTAATCTCTTTATATCCTTATTACTACTAGTTATGTGCTCTCAATAGTGTGGTTGTGAGTGGGGGTTATTTTTTGTGTGGGTGGGTTTGTTTCCTGGGTTGTGTGGTTTTGTTCTTGTAGTACCTGCATAATAGCATACAAGATGTAGTGGAGGGAGTGATTCTCTGTCATCTAGCCCATCCAGAGGGAAGGACCCACCAACAACAATCAAAATGAAATTACAACCAGAGAGCCAACATAAATGGCATAAAGGGCATCCAAAGAACATTAAGTTCAGGATATCAAAGAGACTGCACCACTGAATCCCATAGACCTCCTACCATAGAAGGACACACCATGAAGACAAAGAGTAAAAGCAGATCAATCTAATAAGTAGAAATGAACAAGAAGAGTCACCTAAAGTAAGGAGATATAGAAACAACACCCAATTGAAAGGAAAAGAGGAATCCCCAGAAAGAATGCTAAATGAAATAAAGGCAGTAAACTATCAGACATTGAGTTCAAAAGAATGCTTATAAGGAAGCTTGAGGAGCTCAGTGAGAACCAAAGGGAAAGAACTCTAGAGAAGCTACAAGGAACTTACTCAGAACTGTATCATGAAAAAATGACATAGCAACTATGAAAAGGATTCAGGGAGAAATGAAGAATACAATTTCTGAATTGAAGAACATAGGAGAAGGAATTAAAATCAGACTAGATGAAGTAGAGGATTAAATCAACAAGCTGGAGGACAAGGTAGCAAAAAATTCCCAGATAGAGCAACAAAATGAAAAAGGTATAAAAAAGAATGAAGAAGGTTTTAAGGAATTGTAGGACAACATGAGACATAGTAATATCCACATGATAGAAATACCAGAGGAGAAGAAAAGGACCAAGACAGAAAACCTGTTTGAAGAAAGTAATGACAGAAAATTTCCCTAACTTGATGAGAAAAAATGTCACACAAGTACAGGAAGCACAGAGGGCCCCAATCAAGATAAATCCAAAAAAGTCCAATCCAAGACACATCATAATAAAAATGGCAAAATTTAAACACAAAGAGAGAATACTAAAAGCAGCAAAGTAGAAACAATTAGTAACATACAAGGGAGCCAGATAAGGCTGTCAGCTGATTGATACTCAACAGAAACAATGTAAGCCAGATAGATATGAAAAGAAATATTCCAAGTAATGAAAAGCAAAAACCAATGGCCAAAACTACTCTACCCAGCAAGACTGTCACTTAACATAGAAGGAAAATAAAGAGCTTCAGAGACAAAAAGAGAAAATAGCTAAAAGAACACACCTCCAACAAATTAGTGTGGCAAGAGATGCTAAAGGAACTACTTTAAGAAGATGAAGAAAAAGAGACAGAGAGAAACAGAAGTAGGAAGAGAAAAAATGGCAATGAATAAGTACCTGTTAATAATAACCTTAAATATAAATGGATAAAATGTTGCAATTGGAAGAGATGGGTAGCTGAATAGATAAGAAAACATGACCTGCACATATGTTGTCTACAAGAGATTCACCTCAAAATAAAAGATCTACACAGACTGAAAGTAAGGGATGGAAAATGTGGGAGAGCTTTGTCTGCAGAGCCCCCTTGCCCCCGTCTGCCACGGATGAGAATAAGTCTACCAAGACATGATCTGCTTGGGGAGGAAAGGTGGCCGATCTCTCACAGGAGAATGACCAAGAGCCTTTTCCTCAATGGCTTCTATTGGGTTTGTTTACACAGGAATTCAGGTAAAGCTCATTACTCATTGCCAGGAAGTAAGGATCAAATAACAAGGAACTCTGAGGGCCTATTCTGAGTTAGCGTCCAATAGTTAAAGAGCTATAAAAAACTGTAAGGAACAAACTTACTTCTTCCTTGGACCCTTATCATTTAATTGAGAGCATTCTAAACAAAGCAGGTTTCACAGGATTTTACATATTCTTTCTTAGGCCTGATCACCCAGGGAACCTGCCCTTTCCAGCACAGGTCTGCAACACCCTGTCATTGTTTCAGGCTTAGGTGGAGCAAGGGAAGTGAGGCAGCCAAGAGATTAGGAGATTTTTTTTTTGCAGATAGTGAGGACTCAGGCTATGTCAAAGCCGAGGGGTGAGGGTCCATCACCCCCTTTTGCTGTAGCCCCCAAAATTCCTTCTTGGGGGCCTCCCATGTGATCATGCCTGTCTTAGATCATTCCCCCCTTGAAGAATCTTACTCATCATTGGCTAACCAACCAAGCATTGGGGGCCAGGCAGTATGAAGTAAAAGGAGCAGAAGTGGTGCTCCTTCCAGGGAGATAAGCTTTTGTCTCCTTGGTGGCTTATGGTCCAAAATTATTCCCTCAGCCTTAACCTTCTCAGGGGTTACAGCTTCTGATACCAGGCAGGGTGGTTCCCAACAGGAAAAAATATATATTCCAAGCAAAAGGACATGGAAAAAAGTTGGTACAGCAATACTTATATCAAACAAAAATATATTTCAAAACAAATAACATAAAAAGAGACAAAAGACGGCACTATATTATACTTAAGGGAACAATCCATCCAGAAGATATAACCTTAGTAACCATATGTGCACCCAACAAAGGAGCACCAAAATGTACATGGAAAACCTTGAAGGACTTCAAGAAAAATATCAACAGCAACACATTGATAGTAGGGGATTTTCACACCCTATTGTCAACAAAGGATAGATCTTCCAAGCAAAATATCATCAAGGACATTGTGGCCTTGAGAAACACTCTAGAGCAAATGCAATTAACCAATATATACAGAACTTTTTAGCCCAAAGAAGCAAAATATACATTCTTTTCAAATACACATGGAACATTTCCAAAGATAATCCACATGGTAGGACATAAAACAAGCCTCAGTAAACTCCAGAGCCATCTTCTCAGATCACAGTGGCATGAAATTAGAAACCAAACTCAAGGAAAAAATTCAAAAACACTTATCTTCATAGAGACTGAATAACATGCTATTTAATAATGAATGGGTTCACAATGGGATCAAGAAAGATATCAAAAATTTTCTGGAAACAAATGAAAATGAACATACAAAAGAACAAAACCTATGGGACACAGAGAAAGCAATCCTGAGGGGCAAGTTCATAATGATACAGACTTACCTAACAAAGATAGAAATATTTCAAATAAACAACCTAACCCGGCATCTACAAGTACTAGAGGAATAACAACCAACAAATTCCAGAATGAGTAGAAGAAAGGAAAAAACCAAGATCAGAGTAGAATTAAATGACATAAACACTAAAAGAACAATACAAAAAATCAATAAATCCAGGAGCTGGTTCTTTGAAAAGATAAACAAAATTGATAAGCTTTTAAGCAAACTTATCAAAAACAAAGAGAGAGGGCCCAAATAAATACAATCAGAAATAGAACAGGAGAAATTACAACTGACACCACAGAAATACAAAGGATTGTGAGAAATTACTAGGCACAAATATTTATCAAGAAATCTGGCAACCTGAGCTAATCAGACAAATTTCTAGAAAAATACAGTCTTCCAAAACTGAACCAAGAAGATGCAGAAAGCCTGAAGAGACCTATAACAATTAGTGAAATTGAAGAAGTAATAAAAACAGCCAGCACACTAAAGCCCTGGAACAGATGGCTTCACAAGCAAATTTTACCAAATATCTAGGGGGGAGCTAACTCCTATCCTTATCAAACAGTTCCAAAAATTTCAAGAAGATGGAAAATTCCCAAACTCTTTTTATGAGGCCAGCATCATCCTAATCCCAAAACCACAGAAAGGTACAACAAAGAAAGAAACTGCAGGCCAATATTGCTGATGAACACAGATGCTAAAATCCTCAACAAAATATTGGAAAACCACATCCAGCAATACATTAAAACGATCATATACCATGACCAAGTGGGATTCATCCCAGGGATGCAAGGATGGTACAATATTCTCAAATCAATAAATATAATATATCACATAAACAAAATGAAAGATAAAAGTCACATGATCATATCAATAGATGCAAAAAAAGCATTTGATAAGGTACAGCACCCATTTATGATAAAATGCTAAGAAAATGGAAATAGAGGTAGAATACTCCAAATTAATAGAGGCCACATATGAGAAACCTACAGCCAATATCATACTCAAAGGGGAAAAAAATAAAATATTTTCCCTTAAGGTCAGGAACAAGACAAGGATGTCTGCTTTCATCACTTTTATTCAACATTCTTTCAATTTCAACATTGAAATTTCTAGTCACAGTGATCAGGCATGAAAAAGAAATAAAAGGCATCAAACTGGAAAGGAGGAATGTAAAACTGTCATTGTTTGTAGATGACATGACAGTGTACATAGAAAACCCTATAGGCTCCACCAATAAACTTCTTGATCTAGTAAGTGAGTTTGGCAAAATAGCAGGATACAAAGTCAATATTCAGAAATTGAAGGCATTTTTGTACACCAACAATGAAAAAACAAGAAGTAGGAAATATAGCTCATTTACTACAGTAACAAGAAACATAAAATATCTAGGAATAAACTTAACCAAGGTGGTAAAAGACCTGTACTCAGAAAACTATAGAACACTGAAGAAAGAAATAAAGAAAGACACAAACAAATGGAAGCATATGGTGTTCATGAATTGGGAAAATCAACATCACTAAAATGTCCATACTTCCCACAGTAATATATAGATTCAGCATAATCCCTATTAAAATACCAATGACATATTTCAGTTTTAGAACAAATATTTCAAATGCTATAAGGAAACAAAATGACCCCAAATAGCCTCAACAATCTTGATAAAGAAGAACAAAGCACTACTGGGGTTATACTCTAAGAACCCTGAAACACTAGCCCAAAAGAACCTATGCACCCCAATGTTCGAAGCAGCATGATTTACAATAGCCAACTGCTGGAAGCAACCTAAGTGACCATCAGTAAATAAATGGACCAAAAAACTATGGTACATTTACACAATGGGATAACTACCCAGCAGAGAGAAAGAAGGTGCTCCTACCCTTTGCCACAGCATGGATGGAACTGAAAAGCATTATGATAAGTGAAATAAGCCAGGTGGTAAAAGACAAATACCATATGATCTCATATTTAAGTGAAAAATAATCAAGAAAGCAAGTAAGCAAGCAAAACATCACCAGAGACATTGAAATTAAGAACAATTGGACAGTAACCAGAGTGGAGGTGGGAGGGGCTAATGGGGGGAGGGTTTTGAGGAACAAATATAAAGGACACATGGACAAAATCAAGGGGGATGTGGAAGCAGGGGAGGGAGGTGGGGATGGCTGGGGTGGGGGGCATTTGTGAGGGTTAAATGTATACAACGGTAACTGAACAACAATAAAATAATTTTTTAAAAAAAGAACAAAGTAGGAGGGATCACGATACTTGATATCAAATTATACTGCAAGGCTACTGTAATAAAAACGATGTGGTACTGGCATAACAAAAGACACATAGATCAATGTAACAGAATAGAGAGCCCAGAAATAAATTCAAGTCTCTATGGTCAATTGATATTTGACAAAGAGGGCAGGAGCACAAAATGCAGTAAAAATAAACTCTTCAACAAATGGTGTTAGGAGATCTGGACAGGTACATATTAAAAATGAAACTATACCACCAAATGATACCATACACCATATACCATAAACTCCAAATGGACAAAAGTCTTAAATCTAAGTTGTGATATCATAAAAGTCCTAGAGGAAAACATTTCCTAGAGGAAAACATGTAAAACTTCAGATATTCCACACAGCAATATTTTCACCAATACATCCTCTCCCAGGGCAAGGGATATAAAGGAAAGAATAAACAAATCGTACTTCAAATTAAAAAGTGTCTATGTTCCTCAGCAATATTGGCCTGTAGTTTTCTTTCTTTGTCTTTATCTAGTTTTGGGAGTAGGATGAATGGATAAAAGACTTAAGTATAAGTCATGACACCATAAAAGTTTTAGAGGAGAACATAGGCAGGAAAATCTCAGATATTCCATGCAACAATACTTTTATTGATATGTCCCCTAGAGCAAGGGACATAGAGGGAAGAATAAACAAATGGTATCTCATCAAAATAAAAACTTCTGGCCCAGCTAAAGAAAACAACATTAAAATGAAAGGAGAACCAACAATATGGGAAAGCATTTACCAATGATACCTCAGACAAGGGTTTGATCTCCAAAATATATAAAGAACTCACAGGACTCCACTCCAGGAAGACAAACAACCCAATTAAAAATTGGGCAAAGGTCATGAACAGACACTTCTCCAAGGAGGACATAGAGTGTCCAGAGACATATAAAAAGATGCTCAGCATCCATAGCCACCAGAGAGATGGAAATTAAAACCATAATGAGATACAACTTCACACCAATCATAATGGCCATCATAAACAAAATGACAAACAAGTGTTGGAGAGGTTGTGGACAGAAGGGAACCTAGTGCACTGTTGATGGGAATTAAACTGGTGCAGACACTATAGAAAACAATGTGAAATTTCCTCAGAAAAATGAAAAAAGGAACTGCATTTTGACCCAGCAATTCCACTGCTAAGGGTATATTCTAAGAACCCTGAAACACCAATCCAAAAGAACCTATGCACCCCAATGTTCATAGCAACACATTATAATAGCCAAGTATTGGAAGCAACCTAAGTGCCCATCAGTAAATGAATGGATCCAAAAAACTGGTACATTTATGCAATGGAATTCTATGCAGCAGAGAAGAAAGATGGAGCTCCTTCCCTTTGCAACAGCATGGATAGAACTGGGGAGCATTATGCTAGGTGAAACAAGCCAGGCAGTGAGGGACAAATACTATATGATCTCACCTTTAACTGGAACCTGATGAACAAAATGAACAAGCAAGCAAAATAGAACCAGAGGCATTGAAATTGCAAACAGGTGCCATGGCTGGCGTAGCTCAGTGGATTGAGCTTGGGCTGTGAACCAAAGTGTCACAGGTTCGATTCCCAGTCAGGGTACATGCCTGGGTTGCAGGCCATGACCCCCAGCAACCTCACATTGATGTTTCTCTCTCTATATCTATCTCCCTCCCTTCCCTGCCTAAAAATACATAAATAAAATCTTTAAAAATATATATATTAAAAAAAAGAAACCAAGTGAAAGTGTAAATCAAGGCAAGGGACATCAGAGCAATTCCCAGAGGGATGCTTATTTTAAGCAAGGGTGCTTACAAGCTTTGCTAGGAGGTTAAGATCCTGGAAAACTTTCTGAAAGTTCTAGAACAAAGGGACAGGTTCTTAGGTGTTGGCACTTGAATAAACAGATTGGTGACATTAGGAAAAGGAATTATTTAACAAAATGCGTTAGAAATTTCTAAAGTGTTAATTTCTTGGTCCATTTTAAAAGCACACAGACTAATACATTTTTCAACAACACTACCCCTTGAAAAATAAAAATTGGGAATTCATGCCAACTGGCATGATATTCTCAGTAAAAATAAAATTCAGATAAATAATTTAAAAATTACCTTTTTATGTGTAATCCAGAAGAATCTGTTTGTCTATTTTACCCATCCGTTTCAACTTGATATAAAATTAGTTATTAAACTCCAGAGTAAGTTTGTGTGTTTTAACATTGAAAAGATTTGGTCTTTGCTTATTGCCATTTATATTCAAAAAGAAATTTAACTAATTCTATACCTGTCCACAACATACTACAAAAATAAATACTGGGGATTCCTTCTGATATCAATGTGTGTCTGAGTATTTCAGAAAGTGTAGAGTCCCTACAAAGCATTAAAATGTCCCCAGATAACAACATTTAGCTGTATACAAGTTATCTGATGACCAACAATTATAGGATTATTTGTTTATTATACAATGGGAAACTTGATTGGCAGTTAAATTTACAGATAATATAGTACTTTGAGGATCCTTGTGTAAGGTTCTACTAGAGTTTTAATGAAGTTGGAAACAGGGGTATATCCTAGGAAATTAAATGTCATCACTAAGAATAAACATTTATGGAAGATCTGTGTGTAGGTTCATTGATGTAAGAGCTAAGTATAATAGATATAATCTTGCTCTGATACCACCACTATCTGAGACTTACAGAATTATGTCTTGGTGTTTGACTCTGGTAGATGTATTTATGAAAAAGAAGGATGTATCTGCCTGCGATAGGCTAGACCCCTAAAGCACCCTTATTTTAAAAGCATGGTTGAAGTGAATCAGTTTACCTGAGGAAAAATTCATTGAACAACCACTTCTAAAATTGGGCTTTGGGAATTAGTAAAATTGATGAGAAGCATATATACTATAGGATTGGGGAAGGGCTCTTGTGAGTATTTTGACATAGACAAGAGAAATGGTATAGAGAAAAGCACAATGGAGAAAATGAGCAAAGCGCATGAGAAAAATAGTGAATAGAGGTATTGAGTAATATAGCAGTGATATGTGCATTGACAGGGAACATGGAACAGTAAATAAATTTTTATTAACAAAGAAAGACCTAGATATAGAAATGTTTAAGTGGGTACTTCCATGAGTTTAAATTAAGCTTAACCATTATAAATTTATGATCAGTACACTATCATGCAGGAAACAGTATTTTAAGAAGATATCAACCAACCTACCAATGTACACTTGGGCTAGTTCCATATATTGGTACACAGTGGAATATTAGTAAGCCATAAAAAATTTTTACCCTTTGTGACAGTGTGGATGCACCTGGAGAACATTATGCTAAGTGAAATAAGTCAGCCAGAAAAAGAGATCTATCATATGATTTCACTCATATGTAGAATCTAATGAACAAACTGAATTAAAACACAAAATAGAGATAGACTCATACTCATAGATACAAAGCAGGATGACAGCTATGGGGGTGGGGTTGGTTGGAAGCACTGAGCAAAAAGGAAAAAGGACTCATGGACATGGACAACAGTGTGTGGTGATTGCAGTGGGGAGGGGAGTATAAAGGGGTAAATGGTATAGAAAAAATAAATAAAAATAAGAATACTTTAAAAAGATAGAGAGCTGGATACACAGGAGGCTTGGAGAAAAAAATGAAATTGTTTGTTTAAATAGTTACCTTGTAAACTATGTAACATCACCATGAGGTGCATATTTCAATTCATTAGAATGCAGAAAAATGTTATTATATTTATTTTATTCTCAAACTTTTAATAATTTCTTTTGAATGTTACATAATTGATTAATAAATGTTTATATTTTATAAATAAGTATGTATATATGAAATGGTTGATCAATAAAATATTTGAAAACAGTAGTATGTGGTCATAAAAGTTTGAAGATGATATTTAGATGAAGCCAAACTAATATGTTATAATTGATATTGAATTATGGAGCCAAAAATAAAATTTTACTTGAAAAGGCCAAATTTGACAAATGTCATAAGGGAAAGTAGAACTGAATGTAGTGAGATATTGGGAATGGATGAAGGGGGTGGAATAGTGAAAGCTAATGCTAAGCTTTTATCCATAGAGAGCTGAGACCTTGATCATGAACCATAATTTAGATTTTTGAGGATAAACTCTCACTGTAATTGGTCAGTTTTATTTGGAATGTTTTGTTTACAACCATATTTATTATGAAATGTGTACAGAACACCCTATTTTTAAAATTTCATATCAAGTGGAAAATGTTATTTGAACATCTGTTATGGCCTGAATGATGCTGAGAATAAAGAAAATGATAAAAGGGAAGCTGAACTAACAAGCACAACAGAGACAGATTCATAGATGGAGAGCAGAATGACAGCCATGAGTGGGGAACTTAGGGGGCCGGGGAAAGAGCAAAAAGGGAAAAGTACTCATGGACATGGACAAGTGTGGTGATTGTGGAGGAGTGTATAAGGGGACTAAGTGATAATGGAAAAAATACAATAAAAACTGTAAAAAAAGATATTGGGTGAATACACATAAATATGTGCACATGCCATAAACAAAATTAATATATCTTATGAGATTCCTGTATAACTTTTTAAAAATTGTTACAGGAATGTAGATTCTGGAGTTATTGATTTTGTCTGGGGACATCAGAAAAAAGTTGGCACTTTTATACAGAATTCAAATTCTTCCTATATTTGTCATTTGTATACTTACTACTTCGTTTTTAAAATTTTTTATTTATGTTTATTGATTTTAGAGAGAGAGGAAGGGGGAGAATGTGAGAGAGAGAAAGACACTGAATTATTATTCCCATTATCTATGCATTCAGTGGTTGATTCTTGCGTGTGCCCAAACCTTGGTGTGTTTGAACATCACTCTATCCCAAGGGTGCCCATATGCCAGGGGGGCAACTAGTACTGGTCTGTGGCCTGTTAAGAAATGGCTGCTCATCTGAACTCTGCCTTCTGTGCCCCCACCCCACTACCCTCTTCCACGAAAACAGTCCCTGGTGCCAAAAAGAATGGGAATCTATTCTCTCACTGACTGATCTACCTGGCCAGGACCTGGATACTTACTGCTTTTGACAAAATTATGAAAAAAAAAAAAACAGTTTCTTGCCTGAAGGAAATATAATAGTCTTTTCTGCATTTGCCAATATTAGATATTGAACTGTTCATTGTTTGATAGCTATTATACTGTGGTTTCTAACCCCAAAATGATAAGCAATTTTAATAAACAAGTAATGTTATTAATGTACCTGATCCCATACAGTGGTGAGCAAAAGTAGGTTCAATTGACAGCCATCATTATTTAAAAGGAAAACAATAAGAATATTAAAGAATGACAATGTAAATAATTCAAATAAATAGTAAGATATTTAATAAATAACTAATGCAAGAATAAACTGTATTCCATGTACTCACATCTACAAACTTACTTTTGCCCAGCCCTGTATGTAAAGCTATAGTGAACTTTGTATAAAGATACATAAAATACTAACTGTAACCAAAAACAAGTCATAACATTTTATTAGAGATTTGCAATATATTTATAGCTATTAATAGTAGCACTCAATGCCAAACATTGCTGTAAAGTGATTCTTGTCACATTTACTGCATGCACTATTACTATCTTCATGTCATTTATAACCTTAAATGAGAAATCTAGCTAATAAATTTAATCATTTTTTCTCTTGTGTTCTCTATACGTATATACAGTACACATGCGCACACACACACTACCCAAGAGAGAAATTTAATAGCTTGACTTATATAATGGTATATTTTTAAATCTGAAGCTTGTAAAAAAAATTGGTCGTTTTATATTTTTCCACTACTAATAACAGAATTTATTTGATGTGAACTTTATTTGGAATGTTTTCCTATAAATCAATTCTTATCATTTTAGAGCAAATTTTGATGTTTTATAGAATTAATTTTGTGTTTCAATGAGAGTAAAGATGCATGTATATCTCTTTCATTTGGAATAAAGTACATAAATTTCAATTTTCAGATATGTTCTTCTAAGTCAGTGGATGACATTTTAACATGTTAAAGTTGAAAAGTTAAATTACATGGATGTAGATGTTAATATAAAAGTTGTGCAAAAATTCAAATACTATTTAGATATCATTTTCTATCATGTGAGATAAAATTTTTTTGTTTTATATGTAGCTAAACACATATCAACTTTCCTTTTTTGATTAGCCACATATCATTGGAGATCAAAATTCAGTTTCCATTTTGCCTGTATCTTTCTGACACTCAGCTCATTAACATCTGAATGCTTCCATTATTTAACTGAAGATTCAATCTTAAATTGAAGATGTAAAGGCAGGTGTAAAAGGCACCATACTGAAGTGCTTGATATGCCTCTAGAAATAGAGGCATGAAGATACTTAATTATCCTAATAGGTGAAAAAGTAAAAAATATAAATAGACACAAGGATTTCGATATATTTGAGTATGAGGGATCAACACATACTTGGCGTTCTATTTGCAGTAGTAAATGGTAGTATCATGTGTAGCAGAACAAAGGGTGTCACCTAAGTTTGTTCTGATAAACTGCTAGTGGTTTCCTGGAGAGCATGTTGAGAAGAATGAGACAGATTGCAAGTGCAATGGAATGGGCTCAAAATTAATAAAATTGCCATGGATGAATCTGGGCTAGTGCTAGCATGGATGCTATTAATTTTGTTGTTCAACATTCATTTCCTCTTTCCCTAGTAAACAGTGTATGGGTTCTTCTGTGCCTATCACTCCATCCTCCATATTTAATTCATGAGTTTTCTGTAGAGTTGACTCAAATTCCAAACTCCAAAAATTGGCAAAGACTATGGCCTTGATAAAAGAAACAGAACACAATTTCCTCTGGTACTGGAGATCAGTCAGGCATGAGCATTTGGCCTAGTCGATGACAGTAAGACCTACTTATATTTTAGCTTGTTTTTTTTAAAAAAAGAAGTTTATTATCTTTTTGCATAAAATAAACTTATTAGAATATGAGCCTATAGCTACAAAAACATGATCCATAGAATCCTAGAATAAATCCAAGGAATAAAAAAAGTTGAACAAAACTAATTTTTGATTACATAAATTCAAATAAGCTAAACATAAAGATAGATACCCATATAAATCTCAGTTATTTGAACAAATACATTCAATTTTACATGGAACAGATGGGTTGGATTTATCATCCCTTGCAGAGCAGAGTCTTAATGTAAATAGTGTGTTTCATCTGTTTGATCACAGCCAGTATCATAGCAGTATTTGTGTTCATTGCTTACCTGAGAGATATTGCTTTAACAGTGGCCTGTGTATGTATCAGCCACAGCAAATTTGATAGGTTCACAGTCTCATGAGCATGAGAGAGGTGAAAATTATTTTTGTATTAGGTGCCAGTTAATGATCAGGTGCACAAGTAACAGAGCCCAGTCATGCCCAAAGAAGAAAGTACTGAAAAAAGGGGGTAGGGGAAGTACATTATCTAAGAAGTTGTCTGGTTTGGCCTTTTGCCAAACATGCACATGTCCTTAAAGTGTCTCCATTTAAAATGTATACATTCTGGAATGGCAGCAGTTATTAATTCCTCTCCTCCTAGCAGGAAATAATAGCTGACAGAGAGGCAGCTTGAAGTAGGTACTAAAATAAATGAGTGAAGAAGTAGGAATTGGTGACTTGTCTTCAAAGGAGAGTGAGGACAAGCTTGTGCTGACAGAATGCAGAATGATGCCCACACTAAATTGCCTAGTTCGTAGCTTGCTATAGCTCTGTCATGTTATATTTTTACTTCTGTGGACTACCATAAGCATGTCTTAGAGTTTCAGTCCTTGATTTGTGCCAAAATCTGCAATTAGCATACATTAATATAACGGAGTGCAAGAGTACATTATTGAGAAGCTCTTCAGGGGCACATGCATGCACAAGTACATGTGAACTTCCTGCCATAGATTTACAGGGGAAAAATGAATACATATGCTTTTCCACTTAATAGTTTTCTTCTCCATACTCTTCAATTCCACAAGATGTGGTGAGTATCTGTGAGGAGAAAGAGTGAGGAGAATTTGCCAAGTTGGGGTGAGACAAGTTGGCACAGAGCACAACCCTGAGGAAATCTTTGGGTATTTTAAATTTCAGGTCCATCAAAGGGAGTAGATTAGATTACCTAAAGGGTGTGAGAGCATAGGTCTGTATGTTTGAGGATTATTTAAGTGCATTATATCTTTTTCAAGAACAGAATTGGGTCTTGGGAGGTTGAATGGGTTCTTTGGAGCTACACAGATAAACTGAAGGTTGAAATTTCTATTAATGGCAATACCTGAAACCCACTCAAACACTGTGTCCTGGAATAGACAGGTCCTTGACTAGTGGTGGCTGGGTATGTGACTATAAAACTTTGTTCCATGTGTACTGGTGCCTCTAGAGTGAAAGTGGAGGTAAGTGAAAGGTAAGTCTGAAATCCCCTCATAACTTAGTAAAGGAGAAAATAACCAAAGTCAATATTTAGCAAATTTTGGTATCTGAATGTACATAAGTATCCCTACCCCAGAAGTGCCCACTCATTTCATGTCCACAGGCTATTCCTTTATTCAAAAGAAATTTTTTTTATTGTTGTTCAAGTACAGTTTTCTGCCTTTTCCTCTCACCCCTCCCAACCACCCCAACCCTTCCTGCCTCCCTCCCCCATTTCCACCCCCCACTTGTTGTTGTCCATATGTCCTTTCTAATTGTTCCTGTAAACCCTTCATCCTTTACCCTTTATCCACTCCCCTCTCCCTTCTGATCTTGAAGGACAGACAATAAAAAAGAAATGTTTTAAGGAAAGGAAACACCTCTATGATTACAAACTTAGCTAATGCACATAAAGGGGTATGAAAAACAGCTTCCGGGAAGACTGGGAACTGGGCCATGTCACATACCTCTTCCCTCCAATGTCGTCTCTTCACAAGCAGGCCAGCAGCACACAGAAATGTCCCCTATGGAAAGTTCAGTCTTTGATTTGTATTTCCACATTTATATGTAACCTGGAGAATTTTTTTTTAATTCAGATTTTTCAGGTTTTACTTCTATGATTTTGACAGGATATACACTTGGGTGTTTGGGAACATGCATTTTTAAAGGAGACACTGGCAGACAGAGACTTAGAAACCACTGACTCTATATATGGAATTCCACAGAAAACAAACATAAAAGTGTAGACCATTCTGATTAAATGGCCAATTGGAGATGAAGGAAAAAAAACAGAGTACATCTTATTTGAAGGAATCAAAAATATAAAGAAAAACATATTTTTTACAGTAGAATTGCACACAGATTTTTATTTTTTTAGAAAAACAATATGAATTATATTTCAACCTACTGATATCCCTAAAAATGCATGTTTTTAAACTCCATCTGTTTTTAATTTTCCATTTTTTTATAAACTCATTTTAAAAAATCACAATAGGCAAAAGAATGACTGAATTAATAATTTTTGATATCCATATAAATTCTCCATTAGAGTTTTGAATCTTATTAACATCCTTGATATTTTATGTCACAATTAGAAATGAACACAATTCCAAAGTGTAGCAGGCTCGACTCCCAGTCAGGATACATGCCTGGGTTGTAGGCCATGACCCCCAGCAGCCGCACATTGATGTTTCTCTCTCTCTCTCTTTCTCCCTCCCTTCCCTCTCTAAAAATAAATGAATAAAATCTTTAAAAAAAGAAATGAACACAATTATCATTTTAATGTGAGTGTTTCTGAGAGTAGCATTGACTCTTTTTGTTTATTATGTTTTTTTGTTTGTATAATTTAGGATTTATATGTCCATAGATTCTGCTGTAGATAATACTGACACTACTGCTCATAGGACTAGCTAAATTCACTCAATTGTTTTCACTTCATAGTCGACTCACAAGATTGTTTCAAATAAGTTGGGAGGATAATGGACTCTCTCCTGCTGATTCATCATTTTGGTAAAGGTATCATAAGAGACAAAGATTAAAAGCCCATGTACTGTGAGGTTGATGAAGGACACCTTTCTCAACTCATTTGTGATAGTTACTTTCTTCTGGTTTCTATAAAATGATGACAGAATCTTCTTTTCATGAACATTTGTGTGGTTATTAAAAGAAAAAATCAAATCTATGATGTATTCACAAAATCTCAGATGTCATCTATATATATATATATATATATATATATATATATATATTTAAATAAAACCACAGGTACAATAAAAATACAATCATTTCTGGTGAGTAACACAAAATTAGTAAATATGTACGTTTCTTTTTTGTTCCACATTGAGGCTTTTCATCAGTTGATTAAAGCAGGTTGAAAATTGGATTAAAATCATGTGTTCATGCCAACTTAACATTTTGCAGTTAAGAAACACTTTCAGACCTTAGCTAGGTAGCATAGTTGGTTAGCATCATCCAGATACAAGGTTGGGGGTTTTGTCTTTGGTCAGGGCACACAGAAGAAGCATCAGAGAAATGTATAAATAAGTGGAACAACAAATCAATCTCTCTCTCTCTCTCAAAAATCAATAAAAGTTGAAAAAATACTTTCACAGAAATAAATACTTAAAAGTAAACCTGTATAACTTGTCCCCAGCTCCAAATCAACTTCAATTATTTTATCCTATTACTAAATAGTTAAAGATTACAGGACAATACACTTGCTGCCTAAACCAGGCTATCAAAGGGTGTCCCCAGGATAGAAGCTGTGAACACTAGGGATTCTCCAGGGGAGATACTGGAGATCTGGAGGAGGCAGCAGAAGGGCACAAAGATAATGCCTTCAGTTTGATGGAGGTAGGTGGAGAGTATAAAGATGGTGCCCTCCAGCCAGCAGGCCTCTACATGTGTGCCAAACCAGATGCCTCCCCTCAAGCTGATGCTTCCAGACCAGCAAATGAACTGACATCACAAACTCTGAGCACTTCTTCATTGGATTCTTCAGAACTGAACCCTGGCACAGGTGGGTCCATGGGCAGTCCTTTAAGAGCTGTTTCTTCATTTAAATTAGCTTTGTGGATCTCCTGAGCATGAGCCCATCATTGGCGTTCAATGGTAGATATTTTGAGGGCTCCTCTCTCAGGAGCAGGTCTTAAAAGTTGAGGTGCCCAATGTAGGGTTCAAACCCTTTGCTCCTCAGGGAAAAGCTCTGGGTTCTGTGTTTCCTTCCAACTGTGGGTTGTGATGTGTGGGTGGGGAAGGGGGTATCCAGTGACACTGTGTCCCAGCCTCTCCTACCCACTTGGATGTTGGCCTTCTCTCATTTGTCAGATGTGTAGGAGTTGCTCTGACATCTTTTAAATTTTTCCAGAGGAAGTGGTTTCATAGCTTCAGACTTTGTTGTGGCTATGAAAGGAGGTGAGGTCAGGATCCTTCTGTGTTAATATGTTGAACTGGAGCTACCCTCCTAAATTCTTAAACCCTGCCAACCACTAATCTAGTCTTCATTTTTTTAGTTTTGTTATTTTAATAATTGTATATAAATTGAATCCTTTAGTATGAAATCTTTTAAGATGAGCTTTATCTACTGAACATAATTATCAGAGGATCTACCAAATCATTGTATGCATCAAGAGTTTGTTCTTTTTATTACTGAGTAGTATTCCATGTTATGAATGTCAACAATTTGTTTAACCATTCACCCATTGCTGTAGGCAAGATTATTTCCAGGTTCTGGCACTTAAGAACAAAGTTGATTTGTACACTCATTTATGAGTTTTAGTGTGAATAAGTTTTTATTGCTCTAGTATAAATACTCAAGTTTAAAATTACTGGGTCAAATGATAAATCTACATTTAGCTTTTCAAAACACTTTGAAAAGTGTTTTTGAAAATGTCTATGTTTTTGTAAGAGAGTCTGAACCATTTAACATACCAGCCAGAATGAGTGGTGATACAGTTTCTCTGTACCATTTTTAGCATTTGGTTTCATCACTATTTTTAAATTGTAGAAATTCTGATAGATATGTAGTTATATTTTGTTTTCATTATAATTTACATATCTCTAAAAACAACGACTTTTGCACATATCTTCTGTTGGTTATTTGCCACCTGATGTCCTCATCTGTGAAGTGTCTTTTGCCAATTTTTTAGTCAGATTTTTATTTCTGTTGTGTTTGGAGTGTTCTTTATATATTCTACATACCAGTTCTTTTTCAGAGATGTATTTTACAAATAATTTTCTCTTACTGTTTAGCTTGTATTTTAGTCTCAACAGAGCATTTCACAGAACAAATGCTTTAAATTTTGTTGATGTCCAATTTATATATACATATTTTATTTTCTAGATTGTACATTTGGTTTCAAATCTGTGAAATTTCTCCTATGGCTTTTAAAAAAATATGTAATTTGTTTTATATTTTGCATTGTATAATCTATGTTCTCATTTCTGCCATTGGGTCTGGAAATGCAGGCTCCCCATACAGTCTCCACTTATGACACAGATGGGACAAAGCTTGTTATCAACTGACCAAACCTAAGTTCTGCCTGCCTCCTTAGCCTTCTCTGACCAACTTTGTGGAGAAAGTGGAGGTTGTAATAACCTACATAAAAAATGGCGATCATGGAAGTCTTGGGAGACTTAGGTGATATGAATAGGTTAAAGTGATTGTTTCCTTGTTTTTAGTGTTTGGTTACAATAGAGCAGTTATTGACTAAAACTTTTGTGTTCTAAGACTACACTGCCTTTTTCACAGTGTCTTAGCCAGCAAGAAAAAAAAGACATGGTGGGGGGGGGCTTTTTTGACTGTTTCATTTGTGGTTTCCAGGTACTGCCTTTTCCAGGAATGTGCCTGTCATATTTGAGGCAAAAAAGAAACATAGAGGTCAACTGTCATTGCAAAATAAAAATAAATTTAAAAACTTAAAAAAAAGAAATGTAGGGAACTGACCACTGTGTTGTTCCTTGGGTTCCAAGTTTCCTAGCGAATCTGCCTTCTTCTTACCATGTTTCAGAGTTATAGTTGTCTTATATTTAATATCAAGGGTTTTTAGTTGTATTTAGTGGGAAAGAACAGGAGACAATACATCTGCAGAAGTCTATCTTACATGGTACTTAATGGTATATTATTAACATGTTTAACTGATTTTCAATATCTAATATATCAAAAGGTAGTCAATAATTTACATTTCTTAAAATAGTATATATTATATTTTAAAATAGTTAAATCAATTCTTGATCTCATAGCAATTTTTAATGTTGCCTAAATTTGTGATGCAATGAAATGTTTTCATAAAACATGTTCACTTGCTCTTTGAATAATAAACTATATGCAACTACATAATGACTTATATCAGTGTTTCATGTAGCAGTTTTTGAAATATGTTCTCAAAGTCATAATTTGTATATATACCTCAATAAAGATATTATATTATAAAAATTATTTAAATATCATTATATATCTATTTACATATTGTTATGATTTTTCTTTATTTTTAACTTAGTAATAAATTAACACATTTCTGGGCTATATCCAATGCCTCTTGATAAGTTGATTCTTTATTATTTTTTTCTATATAAGGGCTTCAATGTACTAAGCAAACTTTTGCATAATAATAGGTGGATTTTATTTAATTTCAGCCTAGATCCAAGAACACACTTTCAGTCATTTCTAAGGCCATCATGAAGTCTCTGACAGTTCAATATACTTTGTAGATATAACTACTGATCTTGGAATCCAATTATATAAGGCATGCAGTTTATTTACACATTTTTAAAATTAATATTTAGAACCACTACAAATATTTCAAACAAATACAGTTTTTCTGTGTCTGATAAGGACCTCTTGCTTGACCTCTCTTTCAAACAGCAGTTAATCTTTGTCAGTAATTCTGACTTGCATGCTTAATATAAATATCAAACCGAGGAAGCTCCAAGGATTGCTATGGCAATCAGAAGGGTTCTTTGGAATTCAAAACTCTGTTATTCTTACTGATGTATACATGGAAGAATAATGAAACAGAGAGGAGGAAATTAGGCATAAATCATCCAGAGAGAATAAGGTAGAATCTTCAATATACCACAACTGAAGTTGGGTGGCATAGTTGTTAATTCTATGGAAAAAGAAGGGACTCTGGGGGAAATATATGGAGAAAAATGAAGGAGATGATTAAAATATTTAATACCGTCAATGTAGTTTACGTTTCTATATATTTGGTGGGACTATTTGGGTCACTAAGTTAATCAATGCGTTTCTTTGTTTCATCAACTTCTGTAGTATATATAGCCAAGTGGTGAGTCTAGAAATTCTATTTTTAGGATTTTATTAATCTTTCTTTTTGTAACATTTATGGTAAGATAAATATGTAAATGTAATCTTTTATGGGAATGGGATTCTCAGTAACTTAGTTTTGTTTTAAATTAAAATTTGTAGAAAAAGTGCTATCAAAAGGATTTGAAGTTAAAATTGTATAAAAAGTATAACAAAATCCAAGATCTACAAAAAATTCTTAAAACTAAACATTAAGAAAATAAGCTACACTTCAGCCTAAAGTTTTGGAACTGTATCACTAGCCAGATGCAGGCAATGAGAATCCAATCACTAATGATTGTTTTGAGCATAAATAGACAATAGCCCAACGTAGCAAAGTGATTGCTCAAATGTTCACTGGTCATGAACTGACTATTATATTAGGCTAATAGTCTAGTAAATTGCTCAATATAGTAACACTTGAAACATTTAGGAGATACAGAAAAACAAAATGAGAGGTATGGCTATTTATGGGAGAACTGATGTTCTGAAGAAAGATGATTAAAAAATAGATATCGATTAATCATCAGTTAAAAGTTTAAGGCAAAAGCCAATGGACCTTCTTGGGTGTGGAAGGCTGCTCTGTGTGGTGTGGGCCCAGCTCCCACTGGGAGATGCAGAGGACCCACGCCCACAGATAAGTTTTCCTGTGGGGAATCAGGCCTGCAATGTACCTAGGCCACTATGAGTCTTGCTTTTTTGCTAAAACTCCCTCACCCTGAATTGAGGACATTTACTGCAGAGCAACTTCCTAATATCCATGCTAAACCTTCCAAGGATGAATGTAACTGGTTCAACTACTTTTGACTTTTCATTTGCAAATATCCCCCTTTTGTGATATGATTACCAGCATCCTCTTCTTTGCTTTCTGTATAAGGTAACCACCTAAAGTGAGCCCGTGCATTGTTAATGAGGACCTTCTTTTAATGTGCCCAGTAAGACAACAAGAGCTCATTGGAGCAAGGGCCAAGGCTTTTGCTCCCCTTGAGAGAAAAGCCATGCCGTCCCCTTTTCTCCACCAGATTCAGTAATCCGTGTGAATGTCTCATATTCATCCATAATGATGTAGACCCCAGGAGCTGGGTTCCGCATCACTGGGGGACATATAAAGAGATCAGAGCATCCCTATGCTGGAGATCAGGGAACACTTAGTAGTCCAGAACTTAAACATAAGTGTATAAAAGCCCCAACACACATTATATAACCAAAAGTAAGTCTGCCTGCCTGTTGCTATGAAAGCCAATACTCTAGAGGCAGATGCTGATGTAAAGGAAAGTGACTTATTTGCACATGCTGGCCATATGGAAGATGGGGGACTCATGTCTTAAAGCTCAACTCAGGAAAATGGGGGACCCATGTCACAAAGCCCATCTCCTGGAAGGATAGGGAAGTCATGTCACAAAGCCCATCTCCACATCGCAGTGGAGGAAGAGGTTTTTATAATGAGGGGGAGGGGAACAGAACAAAGAGATCAAGAGGGGGTTGAAACATTCTCTATATGCAGATGAGCACAGTCCATTCCAAAAAGGCAAGTGATGGTCTGGTGTGACTCATCCTGGTTTAGTCATCCTGGCTCCATGGTTAAAATCAGCAAATCTCCCAGAAGTGGGGCACTTGAAAGTCATAGTCTGTGTCATCTGAAGTTAGTCCCTAGGATGCTTATACAAACATGCTGTTTGTCTATATGCTACAAATTAGTCAAGAGTCAGCACATACAGAAACAATGTCAAAAGAGTGGAGGGATGGGTCACGATTTCCCACTATTACAGTATTCCACTGTTACAATTACATTCTCAATCCTGACAGGTCTGCCATGATCAGGAAAGCACCCAGATTAGAGAAGAAAAAACTGTAGACATGAGACAGGGATATCTGAGTTTATTCATCTGGAATTATTTAATATGAGGTATCTAAGAATACAGAAGTGGCCCACTCCTCCCTCCATTTTGAAGAGTGGTGCAGTTTGTTGCAAACCAGGCAGCATGAACCTTTTGAGATGTTTCCCTCCCCTCTCTTGGCTAATGGGCCAATAACTTGGTGAAAGCTCCTTGCACTCCTATTTCAAGAATTGTATGAGAGTACATGGACTTTGAGATAAATGAGAGTCTGGCTAAGGACCATGTACTGAGTGTTTTATGACAGTTACTATTTATTAAGTGAATAGTAGCCAGAATTTTTGTGGAAAAGCTACATCGGAGAATGGGAGTGAATCATGTCTTCCTGTGGAACGCCTGAGCTGATGGCTCTTCTGTGTTGAGTTGGTCCATGCTCATTCATTCCCATCTCTCATGTCCACCATTGTCTTGCATATAGAGGGGTTGGGATGTCAAAAATGGTACCCAGGAGTCACGAGATCACTGCTATGCAGATATATCATCCGTGCTGTGTTGAATAAACCTAGTGCTTCTTGAAATATTTTATGTCATGAGCTTTGTTATGTCTCCAAACCTCACCTAATGTAAAATGAGCACTGCAGAGCCTCAATCCAGAAATTATTGAGATCATCATTCTTCAAAAATTTCTACAGATTTTATTTATTTATTTTTAAAGAGAGGGGAAGGGAGAGAAGAAGGAAGAGAAACATCAATTAGCTGCCTCTTATACACACTTTGACCTGGAACCAAACCTGCAACCCAGGAACATGCCCTAATCAACAATCAAACCAGAGATCTTTTGCTCTGTGAACAACTTCTGAACAACTGAGTCATATGAGTCAGGATGTGCACATCATTCTTAAGCGTTGTGAAATTTTAAGTGTATACATTCCCATGAAATATGTGCTATTTCAAAATTACATATGGATATCAAGTAAAATATCTAGAGATAAGATGACTTAGTTTTCAAGATATTTAATATTTCAATTTCATACATAATCTCTTGAAAGTTGATTTATACAGTATCAAAGATGTACTGGAATAGATATTTTCAGGCTGAGGTTCATATCCCTTAGTTTGAAGGAAGTATTTCAGCTGTGAATTTTTTTCCTGAGATTTTTAAAGAGGTGATAATTCAATCAGAATACCATGATAAAAATGATTTAGTTAATTGGGCAACAAAAAAGTATGATTAATTTAATTTTCAGAAAGGTAAGAATGTTCCACTTATGTTCTATTTTATATACTCTACTTTTAGGTTGAAACAAAGGTTAATAAAGGTGAAAATGAAAATTACATATGATGAGACTTTTTAGCAGTCTGCTAAACGTTTCTGTTATCTTCATTTACCACCTTCTTGATTTTTGACCCCAAAGCTTTATATTTGATGAATTGTGCCTTTAAAATATATTTGCAGTGAACTTTTCATTGTAAAGACATTTTATAAAGAAACTTGACCCACATCAATATATGATGTCTTTTCTTAATAATTTAACAAACATTGACTTCCTGGTATGAAATGAACCAATCTATGTCATTTTAAAAATGCATAAGATTCACTAGGTAACTATCAATTTTAAATAAGAACAGTATATCATATCCTGAAGTTTTAGTTTTTCTATTTGAAAATATGGCTAATCTTACCACAGTTACAGTTCTCTATCATATGTCCCAATTGAGTTGACATTTCAGGTCTTCTATGATGTTCCTTTCTAAGTACATTTGCTAAGAGATAAAAAAGGTCGTACTGAAGAATCCATCTTCTAGTCAGTTTGAAACACTCTGAGTCAAATTTATTCATGGATCTTATTTTTTTTCTTTTCTGTAGTAGAGAAGCACAAACAGCACTAGAACAATTATTTATCTTTATGGTCATACTCACAGAATTCTGACTTAAGTAGATCTCAGACATTGACTTTGAGCTTATAAATAAAAAAATATCCTAAAAAGAGGGGGGGGGGTGGAGAAAATTCATCCTAAAGAGAAAGTCAGGTAATAAGCCTGACCCAGTAATCAAAATCTGTCCCTAGACATAAGACATAAAAAATTTTAGTGGGACAATGGAAATATGAAGGCCACCTAACTTTGAGACCCTACCATAATTCCAGGAGCCTTAAAAGCTGATATATTAAATCTCAAAAGCCTAGGTGTCTAATTTTATCATTCTTCCCACTGAGAGTATGTTAGTAGAGAGACAGAATGATGAATATCAGGATACCTAAGTCCAGGCAGGCTCTGTTGTGATTCTGCTTCCTTTCCAGAGATGGTAGGAAAAAGGGATTCAGTCACATGGTCTAACCTAGGAGATAAGTTTAGCATAGTTTTTTTGTTTGTTTGTTTTTGGATTTGGGGGAAGGTGAAAGAGGGTAAAGGGGGGATGAATGGTGATATAGGAGATTTGACTTGCATTGTGAACATACAATTCAATTTACAGATGATGTATTTCAGAATTGTATCCTTGAAACATATATAATTGTATTAACTCATATCACCCAAGTAAATTTAATTTAAAAAAAAAGAAAATTTCAGAGAAAAGGTAACACTCTATCTTCTTTATATCACGTTCAGCATTGTTTGAAAAGAGCAAGTAAAGCATTTTTCTCACATTAAAAGGGTCATGAAATTCATTTCTGAAGACACAGGAAAAAGCAAGTCAGCAGGATTGCCCCTGCCCAGCAAAGTCCCTGATGTGCAGGCAAGAGGCACGTTTTGCCATGTAGGCATGCTACATGTTATTATGCAAACTGGGTCACCACTTGAGATCTAACAATCATGCACCTCTTGTTTAACTTTCAAGGAACCCATGTCTAGGTCTTGAGAAGCAATTATTCTATGGTCAGAAGGATTTGTTTTTAAATATGGGAAATGTAGTTTCACTAATTTTGGATACACAAAATTTCTGCCATGTTACTCCCTGATAGGAAGTAAAACAAAACTAAAACAGTGGTAGGGAAAGACAAAGATATTCCTCCAACTTCACTATAGTACATAGAAGAGCCATAGAACTACAAAGTTTGCAAGGAGTCACTGGCAGAAATTAAGTGCAAGCAGCAGTGTAGCAGAAAAGATGATTGACAGAGGGACCTGGGTGAGATGATGTTGCTTAAGAAAGTGACACTTTTGAGCATAAACAGTGAGACTTAAGTGGAGGAGCTGAATTAAGGAGAAACAGTAGTGGTACCTAGCTGAAGTATTTGTGTCATTCAAAAACTGCAGGATCCAGTGTAAGTAACAGATAATATCTAAAGAGTTTGATGGTACGTGATGATCTGAAAACCAGATGTCAACTAAAGCAGGAAATTTGGAGGTGGGGGACATAGCACAATAACAACACTAAAGATTCTGTGGTGTACCAGACTAGACTTCATGAGAATATGAAAAAGTCCCTGTGGCCTAGGTTCAACAACATTGATTCTGGCTGCTTCTCCAAAACACAATTCCCTTTTTCAGTTGAGTCCTTCTAAAGTAAAATGAATATAATAACCCTGTTATTTGAACATTGTATTAAGAAGAATTCTATTTAAACTGTGTACACATGCTATTGTATGAATGTTTGTGTTCTCACAAAGTCCATACACTGAATTCCTAACCCCCAAAGATGATAGTGTTAGGAGGTGGGATTTTCAGAGGTGCATAAATCATGAGAGTGAATTCCTCCATAATTGGATTGGTGACCTTATAAGAGAGAATCCAGAGAGATCTCTAGCCTTCTTCCATCATGTGAAGACATAGCAAGAAGCCACCATCTATGAACCAGAAAGTGAGCCCTACTAGACATCACTTCTGCAGATGCTCTGATCTTGGACTTCCAGAATCCAGAACTATAAGGTATAATTTCTGTTGTATATAAGCCACCCAGTCTGCAGTATTTTGTTACAGCAGTCCAAATGGGCTAAAACAACATATAAGACCCCTCAGATGTTTCAGAAATGTAAAAAAAAGAAAAAAGAAAAGAAGGAAAAAGAAGGGGAAGAGGATGTGGAGAAGGAGAAAAATAAGGAATAAATGTGAACTGGTTTGGATAGCTCTGCTGAAAGGTATGGCAACAAATCTTCATGTATCTCAATAAAAACTATGTATTTCCTGTTCTCTAAATTAAGTATTTAGATTTTTCTACTGATTAATCAGGGGGAGTTTTATAATTTATAAAAGCCTGGTGGTTATATAAGTACAAGAAACAAGTATAAGTGCTAGCCTTTAATTTTAAGCACCTGAGAGTACTCCAATAAGTTCTATAAGTTTTAGCTTTTTTATAAAGATTTTATTTATTTTAATTTTAGAGCAAGGGGAAGGGAGGGAGATAGAGAGGGAGAGAAACATCAATATGTGGTTGTCTCTGCATGTCCCCTACTGGGGACCTGGCCAGCAACCCAGGCATGTGCCCCAACTGGGAATTAAACCAATGACCCTTTGATTCACAGGCCCACACTCAATTCACTGAGCTACACCAGCTGGGTCTATAAGTTTTAGCTTTCACTGATCACCTACATCATTAGGAAGCACTAAGTTTCTATACATTTAAAACAAAACTTGCGAATGATTATAAAATATATTAATACATATTTTACATTTGAGAAACAAATATTCAAAGACATTGGGTAATTTGAATGCTGAAGCTAGATACGATATTTGGTAATAAATAAACAGTTTACATTAACATATATATATATATGCATATATATATGAAAATTTCTTAGAGTTGCATCATACATCCACTTTGCTTTGATAGTGAAACTGGTTTGGTTCAACTTGTACACAGCTCTATTTTTATTAACTCTCCATTTCATTTGTACTTAACTAAGTCATGTGATCTTTCAATGATCCAAAAAAGAGCCTAATGTGAATTACTCATTGGGATGGGTGGGCAAACACTCAAGTCCTGAACCAGTGCTTCTGCTACCTAATACAGGATTTCTTGTCAGCTGTCCACCTACATAAGCATTTGTTCAATCTGGCTCTGGTCAGTTTTATTAAAGAGCTTTCTAAAAAAATAGAACTAGTCCATTTCTTTACATTTTTAAATTTTCTTTGCAATTATTCCATTGAGAAAATTGCCCTGCTATTGTATTACTTTGCTGTACTTTCTCTGAAATGATGTGGTAGCAATAGTTTACTCTCCCAGTTAAGACTGGATAAGACATTTGATGATTCATAAAAGTGTGTCTTATAAGAACAGTCATGTGTAATATGTAATATGACCACATTTACTCATTTGCCTTGTCAGCTATTATAACTTAATAATTTTGTTCACATTTTTCCTCTTTGAAATGCATGCATATACATTAACTTTCACATTGAATTTTAAAATTATATATCAGAATTCCTCTTCCAAGGTCAATAAGCAATGCTGTTAAGTCAAGGCACAAACCCTTTCCTCCAGCCACTCAGAGAGAGGTTAACCTCCTCAGTTTTTAAACTATCTCATTACAAAGCCTTCCACTTTACAACATACTCTGGATATTTTAAATTTTTATGCTGTCTTTCTTAAAATGCTGTGTTCTTTACTGTAGGAGGCCATTCTGCATGGCATGGGCTCAGCTCCCACTCGGAGATGCACAGGACCCACGCCCATGGATAGGTTCTCCTGTGGGAAATCAGGCCTGCAATGTGCCTGGGATGCTTTGAGTCTTGCTTTTGCTAAAGCTCCCTCACCCTGAATTAAGTTAGCAAGTGCTTACTGTAACTTCCTAAAATCCATGCTAAACCTTCCAAAGATGAGTTTAACAGTTCAACTACTTTTGTCTTTGCATTTGCAAATATCCCTCTTCTGTGATGTGATTAGCTGCATTGACTCCTTTGTTTTCTGTAAAAGGTAACCACCTAAAGCCAACCAGTGCATAGTAAATGAGGACCATCAGGTAATGTGACCAGAAAAAGAAATAAAGGCCTGTCATGGCGGAGGCCTCGGCTTTTGGCTCCCCTTGAGAGTGAAGCCACTCACCCTTTTCCTCCACAGGACCCAGTAGTCCATGTGGATGTCTCCCCCCCCATCCACAATGTCATGGACCCCACAAGCTGGGGTCCGCATCACTTTAGTGCAGAGTTTCTCAACCTTAGTACTATTGATGTTTTGGACCAGAGAGTCCTTTGTTGTAAGGGGATGTTCTGCTTATTGTAGGCTCTTTAGCATAATGCTTGGCCTCTGCCCACTGAATACCAGTAGTATCTGCTCCCTTCCGAAGTTATGACTATCAAAACTATTTCCACACTTTGTCAAGTGCCCTCTGGCTGGGAAACTTCTACTTTCCCCATCCTCCCAGTTGAGAAGCACCATCTTAGTGATCTGGATTACAAAGCATTTATCTTAGTAGATATGTGTTCTTTTTTCCTGTGATTCTTCTTTAATATGTATTGTATTTTCTAAAAACTGGCACTGTGGTTTAAAATGAATATCATTCATTACATATTATTAATGTTACTATAATGTTAGCTATACAACAGGCATATGCTAGCTCTTATATAAAAGCAAAAGCAGATATGGATCTAGGAAGATTATTTAATGAAAAATTTTAACTATTAACATAAGGGAACTATGAAATGTGACCACATGTTAACTATGACTAACTTATGTGAGCCAAGAATTTTTTCCCATATAATTGCCATATAAATTGAGTTTAGCACATTATGTGAATCTAGCAAACAAAGGTTATTATCTTTCTGAGTTGGGAAAGTCAATTCCTGTAGATGATGATGATGATGAAGCTGACATGTATTTGTTATTGAATTTGTGCTGGGCAGTTTGCCAAACACTTAACTGCCATTCAAATTAATATTTGTATTTTATAATTAATCTTTCTAATTAAATATAATCATTAATAACTCTTTGAATTAATTTTTATCATTGCCATTTTAAAAACACAGATAGTGTGATATAGGGAGGTAAATAACTGGCTTGAAGTCATGCAAATTAAGTTGTTTAGTTAGGTGTGAATCTCACCTCTGAAAGCCTCCAGAGTCACGGTTCTTAAACATTGCACTATGTTATATTATGTTTCAATGTTATATCACTTTATAAAATGACTTTAAAAGTTTATAATGTCTGGAACAAGGATATAGAAAGTGTTCAAAGGTGGGGATGAGAGTCTATGGGATAAGGAGAGGATTCAGAATAGCCCTGAAAGGTAATTGGTGAGCAGACTTTGACAAGCCATATTACAGAGTTTGGACATTATCTTAAATGCAATAGAAAACTGAAAACAAATTGTAATGGAGCTAAGGTCATTAAATTAACATTTAAAAAATTCTTCTTGTTTTGAGAAAGCAGCATTGATTGGAGGAGGTAGGAAGTTAGAGCCAAGATGGAGGTAAAAGATGAATGTGATATACTTGGTTGATGCAAGTTGATTGGGAGTTAACTGGATGTACTTGAAATTTGGTTGGGAAACTGAATAGGAAGGGAATACTGACTGACTTTCTCAGGAAGCTTTCTGTGAGATGGCAATGATTATTCAGTTAGGTGATTAGGGAGTACTTTTGAGAATAAATAACACATGTGACATTAGAGAAAGACATGGAGAGGGTAAAGTTTGAGCAGAGAGTGAAGTTAGGCTGTAATCCAGCATCAAGAGATGATTTAACTGTAACTGAGTTGAGCATTCAGAGTGGTCCTGGGCTGGAGTGCAAGTACCTGGCCTTCAGATCTTCGCACTGAGCAGTCTCTAATGCAGGATGCCCCAGGAAGGGGTGAGTAGGGAAGATCTCAGCTGGGCACAATCTCTAAAGAGAGCTATTGTTTACAACAAATGACTGTCAGCTGGCAGCTCTTATAGACTCTAGATCAGGGGTGTCAAACTCATTTTCAGTCTCAAGGATGCCTTCAAAGGGCCAACTGTAATTTTAAAACTGTATAAATGTAACTACTCCTTAACAGTTAAATGAGAGCTCAGGGCTGCCACTGGGTAGAAACAAGGTGCTAGCCAGATAAAACAAGGTAGAGGGCCAGATTCGGCCCTTGGGCTTTGTGTTTGCCACTTGTGCTCTAGAGCCTTCAGCCCTGAAGAGCTAATTTGATGACGCGTTGCAATATTCAGAATACAAAGATCTGGGTGAAGGTCAGAAAGTTAGGGTAAAAAGGTGTTACAATCTGGTTAATGGTTTCAGAAACATAGCAAATGGACTGTTTAGGTGCTGAGATAATCATCAAGAATTGATCGTATATGTGAAGAAATATGATTAGTTTAACTTGGATAGATTTGAAATTGAGGTACCTATAGGTCTAAGTAAAAAATACAGTAACCACTCAGCCACATGGGTCTGAAGTTTAACAGATAGGTATGATAAAGAGTTGAGATTCATCAATATGCAGATATAATTGCCCACATGGAATGAATAAAATTGCTCAAGAATAATGTTTAGACAGAGAAATGAGTGTCCATATAGCCAAAACCTAGAATAATTTCATTTGCTGTTATTTATATCTGGCTATTTATATTTATTTACTTTTATATCTGGCTGACATTAATGTCCTTGTCTTTATTTTATTATCACGCTTTATTCACAATCAGTCATAGGCAAGAAGGGAACAGTATTTCTCAAAAACATCAGATGATTCTCTTAGAAACAATAGTCACTGAGAGAACGTTGTAGCATATGGGAGGTTACTAGGTAGGTGCACAGAAGTTCAGACTAGATTCCTGTATTTTGGTTCTTGATTTCTGTTGATTATCTAGAAAATGTTAGGATCATAGTTGAGTTTTCTGTTTTATATTTTTCTAAACACTTGGTCTACTTCATATCCTTTTTTTACTTATCTCTTAACTTTGAAATAGCATTGTGTGAGAACAACATATGGTAATATCTAAAGCGGTTGGGGTAAGGTAAAACTGCAAAAATTGCATTTTATTTCTGCAATTTCTTCAGTTTCTTTGATCTTTTATTTTTCCTATGCTTATTTTTCCTTCAGATGTCTCCACTGACCTTTTAAAAATTGAAACATTTGAATTGACTGCTATAATTATTTCTGATTAATATAGCATCCCATTAAGCTTATTAAGGCTGTCCATTTTCTTCTCACTAAATTTATTCAATTGTCAAACAAATAATGATAAGGTTAACAGGTATTTTTATCATGAAAGTTTGAAAATCATTATTTATATATATATATAATCAGCTGTTATGTGCTAGTAAGATAGTTTAAATGATGCATGCTACTCTGATTTTTTAAATTTTATTTGGGCAATGTATGTTTTATCTTTTAAAAAGAGTTTCTGTGAAAATCTCTAAATACATTGTAAAAATGTTTAACATATTCATTTATGGTCATATATATATATTGGTTGAGTAAATTGACTTTATTTAAATCTTAGTAACTTTAAAATCAGGTCAGTAAATTTCTTAATGCAGGAAATGTTAATATTGAAACCAAAATGGGTTGTGGCTGAATTAAATTGTCATTCTGTATTGGTAACACACATCAAAGTGAATCATTTAGTAATAACCTAGGGACATATCATAAAGAGACACCTGTCCTCAAGTAGATAATATTTCACTAGAAGATACAGATCAGAACAAAAGACTATAATTTAAGAAAGGAGCATCGCAGTTAAGCTATACTGTAAAATCCGAAAGCTTTTTTAAAAAAAAATTAAGCATCAAAATACCCATTCAAAACATTTGGACTCTTGTAATGTGGGAAAAAAGAATGAAAAGAATAAAGGTAAAATTGTGAACCAGGAAACACGACAATTTCCCATAAGAGTAAAATAATTGACAAGCCTGAGGGTTAGACTATCTGGTAAGTTATCTTAGTCACATTGCTTGTATCTGAGGCTACAATCCTCAATCAAGTAGGTCAGGAAGGAGAGAAAGGCTAAAGTAAATACAAGAGCAACTAGACAAATGATCTGCCCCTTTTGCAAGAGGTTAAGCCTATAGAGGAAATTTGAAAAAACCTCGGCAAGTAGAAATACTGGGATCAGGAAAATGGCAACACTGAATTAATGTCAATGGTTTTAAATTTTGAACAAGAAGGAATTAGAGTTAAAGAAGGGTGTCTCAGCACTGATGTTACTTAAAATGTCAGCTAAGGAGAAGTCTGCCTCCAAATTATAGTATTTTTTAAATCACATAATATTTGTACATATAATTAAATTATATGCCATATATAGGCCTTTACCTGTGTGTATATAATAAAACATAATTAGCTAAGCAAACTCTATTGCCATTAGAAAATAGGATAAAATGAGGGCCATTAAAAACATCAGTGTGGACAAGTTCGGCCAAGGTGGAAGTGTAGGTAGATACGCTTTGCCTCCTCACACAAACAAAAAAAGAACAACAACAAATTTATAAACACAAAATAATGAGAACTGCGAGAAAATTAAACTGTATGGAAATCCGACAACCAAGGAGTAACAGAAGAAACATTCATCCAGAATGATAAGAGGGGTGGAGACAGGCAGCTAGGGTGAAGAGGACTCACAGCAAGGTGGAAGCTGGAGGACTGGGGCTGGTGAGGAGGCAGCAGCTAATGGAGTAGGTGGTCCTACATTTGTGTGCAGGTAAACCAGGAGGAACAACTGGGGAGCAATACATACCTTACAACCCAGGTTTTCAGTCTGGGGAAATAAAGCCTCAAGGCCTTTGACTAAAAAAACCTGTGGCAACTGAGGCAGCAGGAGAAGCTCTCAGCCTCACAAGAGAATCCACTGCAGAGATCCACAGGGTCCTAGAATATACCCAAACCCACCCACCCAGGAATCAACACCACAAGGGCCCAATTTGCTTGTGGGTAGTGGAGGAAGTGATTGAAAGCTGACAGAGAGCTAAGCAATTAACATTTTTCCCTCTCAGACCCCTTTCCCACATATAGTGCCACAACCTAGTCACGTGTGTTATCCCACCCTGGTGAATACCTAAGACTCCTTCCCTTACTATGTAACAGGTGCACTGAGACAACAAAAATATGCCTCAAATGAAAGAACAGATTAAAGCTCCAGAAAAAAAAAAAACACACAACTAAGCGATGAGATAGCCAACCTATCAGATGCACAGTTCAAAACACCAGTAATCGGGATACTCACAGAAGTGGTTGAATATAGTCACAAAATAAAGGAAAAAGTGAAGACTGTGAAAAGTGAAATAAAAGGAACCAAAAGTGATGGGCAGGAAATCGGGACTCAAATCAACAGTTTGGATAAGGAAGAAACATTCAACCAGAACAGGTTGAAGAAACAAGAATTCAAAAAAAAAATGAGGAGAGGCTTAGGAACCTCCAGGACAAAGTTAAATGTTCCAACATCCAAATCATAGGGGTTCCAGAAGGAGAAGAGGAAGAGCAAGAAATAGAAAACTTATTTGAAAATGTAATGAAGGAGATCTTCCCCAGTCTGGTAAAGGAAATAGACTTCCAAGAGGTCCAAGGAGCTCATAGAGTCCCAAAAAATTTGGACCCAAGGAAACACACCCCATGGCACATCATAATTACATTACCAAAGATTAAAGATAAGGAGGCAATCTTAAAAGCATCAAGAGAAAAGGAGACAGTTACCTACAAAGGAGTTCCATAAGACTATCAGCTGATTTCTCAAAAGAGAAGGTCTCTTTTGCCTATGAGGCATAGGCAAGAAGGGGCTGGAAAGAAGTATTAGAAGTCATAAAAAGAAAGAACTTACACCCAAGATTACTCTAACTAGCAAAGTTATCATTTAGAATGGAAGGGCAGATAAAGTACTTCCCAGATAAGGCAAGTTAAAGGAGTTCATCATCACAAAGCCCTTATTATATGAAATGTTAAAGGGACTTATCTAAGAAAAAGAAGAAGATAAAAACTATGAACCACAAAATGATAACAAACTCACAGTTATCAACAACAAAACCTAAGAAAAGAAAAAGAAAAACAAAAATGAACTAAGCAAACCACAGAACAGGAACAGAGTCACAGAAATACAGATTACATAAATGGTTATCAGTGGTGTGGGGGAGGGATCAATGTGAGAAAAGGTCTAGGGAAAAAGAAGCATAACTGGTACGTACAAAATAGGGGAGGTTAAGAATGGTAGGGGTAATGGAGAAGCCAGAGAACTCATGTATGACCCATGGACATGAACTAAGGTGGGGGAATGATAGTGGGGGTGGTACAAGGTGGAGAGGAATAAAGGTGTGAAAAATGAGAAAGCTGTAATAGTATTATCAATAAAATATATTTTTAAAAGAAAACATCAGTGTTTTCCTCCTTTTCTTTGCATTTTATAATTTCCATATATGTATATAAATATATATGTATAATATATGCAAACATGGTATATATTATATATAATATTTATAATTTTACCATATATAAAATAACTTAATGTATGCAATTTTTTTCTATTTGGAGTGTATGCCATTTTTATAGAAAAAATAATTCTCATTCTCTGAAGTTTTTTTGAAGATTTTGTATATGTTTACGATACATATAAGATATTTAAAAATATTATATTGGTAATTTTGCTGTTCTGAGCTTTATAAAACTGGTACTCTGTCTAGTCCTTAGATCATTACTTTTCCTTTACTTCTACCCATACATTTTGTAACTAATGTTTATCGATTTTTACTACAATAATACTCTGTGGAATAGAAAGCCTGCAATTTAAAAAGGAATATTCTACTCCAATGAGCATTTGAGGTTTTCTTTTTCTTTTCTTTTTTTCTTAATTATTGGGAACATTGCTGGTCAGCTGTACAATATGATTTCAATGTTTCTATTTTGATGTACTGTGATTAACCAATCTCATTCTCACCAGTAATATTAGTTGTTGTTTTTTTTAAGATTTTATTTATTTATTTTTTAGGGAGTTAAGGGAGGGAGAAAGAGAAAGAGAGAGGGAAACATCAATGTGCGGTTGCTGGGGACCATGGCCTGCAACCCAGGCATGTGCCCTGACTGGGAATCGAACCTGCAACACTTTGGTTCGCACCCCATGCTCAATCCACTGAGCTACACCAGCTAGGGCTCTGATTAGTTGTTTTAATATATAAAAAAATTCAAAGTTTGATGATGCCAGACTTAATTCCTCTAGTCAAGTGGGAGGAAATCTGTACCTTCTGCTGGTCTCAATTTATGTTTCTTTAGTTGCTGATGAATTTATATATCTCTTTATGTTCTGTTCACCATTATGGTTTCTGTGTGTGTGTGTGTGTGTGTGCTTGTGAAAGTCAAGTCCTCTGTCAATATTTACATTAGATTGTTATCCTCTTTCTTATCATATTGTAGCAATTTTTAAGTATATATTCAGAATTCTACTTCTAATATTTTTCAATTATTATGATTTAAGTATGTTCTGATATTTTGTGGCTTTTTATTTGTCAAAGCCCTCCATCTAACAACCATGAAGAACACAACAATAGTTGAATAAGTTTGCTTATCCATTGCTCACTGCAGTGGATAACCCACATCAATGGAACTACGAAATATCAGAAAAAGAGTGATAGAAAAGTTTTATCATCAGATAAGCAAGACTTTTGTTAGATGTTTTTGGGGAGAAGCTCAGGAAGTGAGCTATATCCTGGACTGGATTCTGTCAGGAAGTAGGGGTAATTCTATGAGTAACTTGATCAATCTTATCTAGAAGGAGGGGACATAACTGTGAGGCTAAAGCTATAACTGGAAATCTTTGGTCATTTCTGTGATTTGGAAATAATTGTATTTTGATGGTGTTTTGATATGATTATGGAGTTAGGTAGGCTGACTAAGGGTTCTCGGATATGCATATCCACATTCTAATCCCAAGATCCTGTACTGATATGAAAAGAAACTTTTCAGATGTGATTGAGTTAAAGATCTTGAGATGGGGAAATTATACTGGTTACCTGCTGCGTCCTAAATGAAATCATGTGTCCTTGTAACAGAGAGGCAGAGTAAGATTTGACTACAGAAGAGGAGGCAATGTGACTGTTGTACTAGAGATTGGAGTAAATATACACAAGCCAAAGAATGTTGACAGCCACTAGGAGATGAGAGAAGAATTTGATTTATCCATAGAGCCTCCAGAATGCACCAACCCTACCAACACCTTGATTTTAGCCTGACTCATTGCGGAACATTACATATAGAAAATCATTAATTTCAGTTTAAAAATAAAGCAGATGTTTTAACAAACACAATCAATAGGTTCATTCTCATGATTCCAAATGTAGTTAGCTAAACAAATGAAAAAAAAAAACTACATGGCTATGTTTATTTCTTTTGCCATTATCAATTCTTCCTAGGGATATCTTTGTAAACACTACACAGGTATTTGGGTTATTTTTTAATCACATTGCCTTTGAAATTTGTTAACTATTCACTTTTAAATCTAAGGACTTGAAATTATTTTGATACATAATATCTTTGACCTAGTATTTGCTATTAGAATAATTTGAACCATGGATCAAAAAACTGTGATACATTTACAGTAATGGAATACTACACAGCAGAAAGAGAGAAGGAGCTCTGACCCTTCACAACAGTGTGGATGGAAATGGAGACCATAATGCTAGGTGAAATAAGCCAGGCAGTGAAAGACAAATACAATATGATCTCACCTATAAGTGGAACCTAATCAACAAAACAAGTAAGCAAACAAAATATAACCAGAGACATTGAAATAAAGAACAAATTGACAGTAACCAGAGGGGAGAAGGAAGGGGAATAATAGAGGAAAAAAATGAAAGGTCATCAAGGAACATGTATAATGGATCCATGGACAAAGCTTTGGGGGGGAAAGATTGAGGGTGGAAGGTGATGGTAGGTGAGGCAGGGGAAGATGGTGGCAGGAAAATGGGGACAATTGCACTTGAACAACAATAAAAAATAAAGAAGTAAAATAACTATCTATTGAGCTCTTCAAATGATTAACTGTGGAAACCTACTTAGCATAAAACAGTTGAGAAAAGTTCCAGCCTTTCCTATAATTTTAGACAACTGAATTTACCTCAAATAAGGCAAAGGATAAATTTAAACTATATCTGTGAAATGGAAGACTATTTATACAATAAATCAATGATATTTACTAATAACTAGTAATGAAATTAGTTTCAAATATGGGAGAGTCACTCAGAAAAATAGCTACATGTTTTTTTTAATTCCTTAGAACTCATTGCTGTCCTAGAATGAACTATGAACAACACAATGATAGATGGTCACATTGCAAGTCCTATATGGCTGGTGTCTAGGTTCTTATGTAGGTTTCACTCATATGACTCTGGCCTTTGCTGTATAATATTGCTTTTGTTAATGGGGAAACATGATATAAACAGAAAAAAACATGATATAAACAGAAACTTAATAAGTTTCTGAGAATGGGGATTTGATCACTTGAAACATTCCTGTAACCATGTAAGGAACCTGTGGCTCTACTACAACATGAGGAGACTATGTGGAGATGCCAGTGACAGCCTTCATCCAGATCAGGACATATGAGTGAGGCCATCTTCAATCTTCTATCTACAGGTAGGATGTCTCAGTATCCTTGGAGAGCCACTAATAATTTTGTCATCAAGAATAGATTTTTCACTAGAGTTTGGAAGAAGATGGCAGAGGAGTGAATGGAAGTCACACTAACCTTCCCCTTGTACCAATCTGGAATTACAACTAAATTGTGGAGAAATCACACAGAACAAACAAATAAGCAATAGCAAGAGATAAGCCTTATAACCTCAGGCAGACAGAAGAATCAACTTCAGCACCACCTGTTTAGTAAGGAGCACAGTAGAAACTCAAGGGGGTGACTGGGTGCCCACAGGCAGCAGCACCATAGGACAATTAAGTGGCTGGTTGGATCTCCCTGAGAAGAATGAGATCTTGACCTTAAACTAAGATTTCCAGCCTAGAGTGCCAGGGCCCCCCAAATTATACAGACAACAGATATTAGTAAAAAGTGGCAGGGTTGATCATTGCCAGAGATGGATGGCTAGAGGTGCAAAGAGTTGTTTAAAAGGCCAACACAAAAATTTTCATTAGCAGCTACTTACCCTGGGCTCCTGCAAAGCCTGAGGCAGAGTGGGCTGGAGAACCTGAGTAGAAACTGAGGATGAAAGCTTTATTTATTTATTTATTTATTTATTTATTATTTTTTAAAGGATTTTATTTATTTATTTATTTAGAGAGAATAAAGGGAAGAAGAAAGAGAGGGAGAGAAACATCAATGTGTGGTTGCCCCTCATATGCCCTCAACTGGGGACCTGGCCCACAACCCAGGCATGTGCCCTGACTGGGAACCAAACTGGTGACCCCTTGGTTTGCAAACCTGCACTCAGTCTACTGAGCTGCACCAATCAGGGCTAGGGATGGAAGCTTTGGAGTGAGAACTGAGAGAGTAGATGCTAGTATTCTGGTGCTGAATCGTCTCCCATAGGGCAGTAGCCATTGCGGTCAGGCAGACCACTCCCTTGAGCCACAGCAGCTTGAGGGTAAATAATAGCCCTGACCCCAGGAGGGATTCTGCCCTGCCCTACAGTGCTTAAACCAGACTGCTGTGTGCAGAGTGACTAGATTAACAATGGAAGGAGACAGCCTCAGACAGTAGATACCTAGAAGCCTCTAACTGGCTGCCGAAGGCCAGATGGGGTCAACATCTCACATCACCAGAGGGGGATCCAGAAAGAAAAAAAAATAGTACTAAATACTAGAGGCTACCCAGATGAAATCCACTGTGGGCTTCTCCATTATTTGTGATATTTTCTTTCCTGCACATCTTTTTAACATTTGTTTCTTGTCTAGGAGGTTTGTGCATATTAAGTCACTAGATTTTATACTATAGTTTATTTCAATTCACATATTTTACCCCTCCCTTCTTTTACCCCATTTTACCTTCTTTCTTCTCATTATTTTCATTGAAATTTTGTTTTCTCTTTTGCTATAATGTGTTGCCATTCTGTACTCTTACTATTTCTTTCCTGGTCCAGACACAGAAAACCAATTTTCTCGTCAATAGTTATCTCATTTTTTCCCCACTCTTAAAATACCCACATTCTGTCTCCACCTCTAGCAGTCATTTCTCATTGATTGTGGGTAGAGAAGTTGTTGTTGCAGTTTTTTTCAATTTTATCACTGGATCTTCACTAATTTTGTATTTCAAATTTTAAATTTTGCTGGTCTCCTCTCCTACTGGGGTTTTTTTTTTTTTGTCTCAAATTTTTAATTCTGCCCTGTCTCAGCCTATTTCTTTTTTTACCTCTTCTATTTCTTTTTCATTTTGCTCTTTTATTTGACTTTATTCTCCTTTTTTTCCTTTCATCTCAAATTTTAATTTTTCCCTGTCTTAGCCTGGTATTTGTTCCTTGCTCAGCATTCCCTCTACCTCTATCATTTCAAAATCATTTCCCATTCCTCTAGACATGTCTTAAGCTTTTATTTCTTTCTTTTTCCCTCTTATTTCCATGTGAACTATACTACTTTTAGCTCATTTATTGTTGATAGTGCTGTAGTGGATCTTTCCCTCCAATTTTTCTCCTACATTTTTATTATTTATTTACTTTTCTCTTCCTTTTTCTTTCTCTCTCTATTTTATTTTATTTCATTTTTATTTCTGTTTAAACATACTGCTATATGCTTCCCTTCTCATACTCCATTCCACATTCTCCATTTCCTTTTTTATTCATAATGTAAATTTTACTTTCTCTCTTTGCATTGCTCTGACCCCCAACTCTTAATAGTGCTCCTCCCTCTACCCTCTCAAAATCTTTTTTCTTTGAGTAAGTCATCTCATATTCACTCTCATTTCTTGTAATAGTCTTAACCCCTTTGCACTCATATTAACACTGTTTCATTTACTTTTGATGGTGGGATAATGGAGTGGAGTTATTTTTATGGGTGTGGCTTTGTTTCCTGGGCTTTGTGGTTTTCTTCGGGCAGTACATGAACAACAGCATAAAAGAAATGGTGGGCACAATAAACTTCAGTCAACCACCTGGAGGGAAGGACCCATCAAATAATGACCCAACAACAACCAAAAACCAATCACATCCATAGAGTCAACATTAACAGCATAAAGGGTATGCCAAGAACATCAGGTTCAGAATAAGGAGACTGCACACTGAATCTCACAGGTCTCCTATCATAGAAGTTCACAACACAGACTCAGGCAATCAAAACAGATCAATTTAAGAAGCAGAAACAAACAAGAAGAATCTCACATAAATAGGAAGACAAGGAAACAACCCCCAATCAAAAGGAAAGGAAGAATCCTCAGAAAGAGTGATAAATGAAATAGAGGCAAGTCAACTATCAGATATTGAGCTCAAACCAATGGTTATAAGGAAGCTCAATGAGCTCAGTGTAAATTACCAAAACTACAGGGAAACTATGAGGAACTTACTACATAATATAACAGCATGAAAAAAGACATAGAAATAATCAACAATGGTGAAGATGAAAGGAAGAATACAATTTCTGAACTGAAGAACACAGTAGAAGGTGTCAAAAACAGACTAGAGGAAGCAGAGGATTGAATCAGTGAGCTGGATGACAAGGTAGGAAAAAACTCCCAGGAAGAGCAAGAAAAGGAAAAAAGACTCAAAACGAATTAAGAGGGGTTACAGGAATGGCAGGACAACATGAAATATAAAAATATCATATATTGGGGTACTAGAAGAAAAAGAAGAGGAGCAATGAAGAGAAAACCTGTTTGAAAAAGTAATAATTGAAAACTTCTCTAATCTGATGAGAGAAAAAGTCTAACAAGTCCAGGAAGAACAGAGGGCCCCAAACAAGAGGAACCCAAAAAAGCCCACTCCAAGACATATCATAAATAAAATGGCAAAATTCAAAGACAAAGAGAGAATCTTAAAGGCAATGAAGGAAAAACAGAAGTAACAAGGGAGCCCTAATAAGGATAGCAGCTTACTTCTCAATGGAAATACTATAAGTCAGAAGGGAATGGCAAGAAATATTCCAAGTAATGAAAAACAAAGGCCTGCAACCAAGACTGCTCAATTCAGCAAGGTTTTCAATTAAAGTGGAAGGTGAAACCTTCCAGGGAGCTTCTTGGATAAAGGAATACACCTTCACCAAACCAGCATTGCAAGAGATGCTAAAGGGACTGCTTTAGGAAGATGAAGAAAAAGAGAGAGAGAGAAGAATGCAGGTACAAAGGGAGTAAAATGGCAATGAATATGTACCTATCAATAATAACCTTAAGTGTAAATGGATTAAATGCTCCAATCAAAAGACACAGGGTAGCTGAGTGGATAAGAAAACATGGCACACACATATGCTGTACACAAGAGGCCTTCCTCAGAACTAAAGACTTACACAAACTGAAAGTGAAGGGTTGGAAAAAAAATATTCCAAACAAAGAGACAGGGGGAAAAAAAGCCAGGGTAGGATTAATTATATCAGACAAGGTAGATTTCAAAACAGAGGCCATAAAAAGAGACAAAGAAGGACACTTCATACCACTCAAGAGAAGAATCCATTGAAAAGGCATAAATATTATAAACATATACACACCCAACATAGGAGTACTCAAATATGAAAGGAAAATCTTGGAGGACTTCAAGAAAGATATAAACAGCAAAACAATTTTAGCAAGGGATTTTAACACCCCACTATAAACAATTGACAGATCTTCCAAAAAAAAATATCAACAAGAATTTTTGGAACTTAACAATGCCTTAGATCAAATGGAACTAACTAATGAATATAGAACTTTTCATCCCAAAGAAGCACAATACACATTTTTTTCAAATGCACATGGAACATTTTCAAAGACAGACCATATGACAGGGTTCAAAACAAGCCTCAACAAATTCAAAAAATTGAAATCATATCAAGATTTTCCCAAGACCACAAGGGCTTAGAACTAAAAACCAACCTCAAGGAAAAAATTCAAAAATATTCAAACTCAAGGAGACTAAACAGTATGCTGTTAAACAACAAATGGATTAATAATGAGATCAAGGAATAAATTATAAAGTTTCTGAAACAAATGAAAATGAACACATAATAGTCTAAAAACTATGGGACACAAGAAAGTCAGTCTGGAGAGGGAAGTTCATAGCATAGAGTCCTACCTAAAAAATTTAGAAACATTTCAAATAAACAACTCAATTCTACATCTATAAGAACTGGGGGAACAACAAACGCATCCCAGAAAGAGTAGGAGGAAGGAAATAATCAAGATCAGAGCAGAATTAAATGAAATAGAGACCAAAAGAACAATTCAAAGGATTGATACATCCAGGAGATGGTTCTTTGAAAAGAAACAAAATCAACAAGCCTATAAGCATACTCATCAAGAAAAAAAGAGAGAGGACCCGCATAAATAAAATCAGAAATAAAAGAAGAGAGATTACAACTGATACCACAAAAATACAAAGGACTGTAAGGAATTACTACGAAGAAGTATATGCCAAGAAATTTGAAAACCTGGGTGAAGTGGACAAATTTCTAGAAACATATAATCTTCCAAAACTGAATCAATATCTGCCAGAAGCAGATAGCCTGAGCAGACTGATAACAAGTGGTGAAATTGAAGCAGTAATAAAAAACTCCTGCAACACAAAAGCCCTGGATTGGATGGCCTCACAGGTAAATAGTACACATAATTAAGGAAAACCTAATCCCTATCCTTCAAAGAATTTTCCAAAAAATTCAAGAATAAGGGAGACTCCCAAACTCTTTTTATGAGGCTAGCATCATCCTATTCGCAAAAACAGGCAAAGACACAACAAAGAAAGAAAGCTACAGGCCAATATCGATGATAAACTTAGATGCTGAAATCCTCAACAAAATATCGGCAAACTGCATTCAGCAATACATTAAAATGATCATACACCATGATCAAGTGGGATTCATCCAGGGATGCAAGGATGGTAGAACATTTGCAAATCAATAAACAAAATATGTCACATAAACAACAGGAATAACAAAAATCACATGATCATATCAAGAGATGTGGAAAAAGCATTTGATTAGGTACAGCACCCATCTATGATAAAAAAGCTCATCAAAGTGGGAGTAAAGGAAGCATACCTCACATTAATACAGGCCATATATGAAAACCCAACAGCCAACATCACATGCAACAGGCAAAATTTAAAATCTTTCCCACTGAGATCACGAACAAGACAAGGATCTCCACTTTCACCACTTCTAATAAACATAGTATTGGAAGTCCTAGCCACGGCAATAAGATAAGAAAAATAAATAAAAAGCATCCAAACTGGAAAGGAGGAAGTACAACATCATTGTTTCCAGATGACATGATAGTATATATGGAAAACCCTATAGAATCCACCCAAAACCTACTTGACCTAATAAGTGAATTTGACAAAGCAGCAGGATACAAAGTCAATATTCAGAAACTGAAGACAGTTTTGTAAACCAACAATGAAATATCAGTAACAGATATAAGGGGAAAAACTTGTTTGCTAAAGTAACAAGAAAAATAAAATACCTAGGAACAAACCTAACAAAGGAGATGAAAAATCTGTACTGAGAAAACTATACAACTCTGAAGAAAGAAATTAAGGAGGACACAAATAAATGGAGCATATACCATATTCATTGATTGAAATAATTAACATAATCAAAATGTCTATACTACTCACAACAATTTATAGGTTTAATTCAATCTCTATTAAAATACAATGACATATTTCACAAATATAGAATGAATATTTCAAAAAATTATATAGAACCATAAACAACCCCAAATAGTTTCAAGAAGTTTGAAAAAAAAAGAACAAATTAGGAGGCATCACCATATCTGGCATCAAACTATATTACAAAGTCACAGTAATCAAAACAGTCCATTACTGTTAAAAGGGCAGACGCATAGATCAATGCAACAGAATAGACAGCCCAGATATAAACCCAAGTCTCTATGGTCAATTAATATTCAACAAAGGGGGTAGAATCATAAAATGGAGTAAAAATAGCCTCTTCGACAAATCATGTCAGGAGATATGGGCAATGACATGCAAAAAAAAATGAACCTTGACCACCAACTTACACCATACACAAAAATAAACTTAAGGATGAAAGACTTAAATATATGTCACAATGACATAAAAGTTCTATAGAGGAACATAGGCAGGAAATTCTCAGATGTTCCATGCAGCAATATTTCATGGGTAAGTCTCCTAGAGCAAGGGACATAAAGGAAACAATAAACAAATGGGACTTCATCAAAATAAAAAAGCTTCTGCACAGCTAAAGAAACATTAGCAAATTGGAAAGAGAATCAACTGTATGGGAAAATATGTTTGCCAATTATACATTGGACGGGGGTTTGATCTCCAAAATATAAAGAAGTAATACAACTCAACTCCAGGAAGACAAGCAGTCCAATTAAAAAGTAGGCAAAGGACCTGACCAGACACTTTTCTAAGGAAGACATACAGAAAGCCCAGAGACATATGAAAGGATCCTCAGCATCACTGGCCATCAGAGAGATGAAAATGAAAAGCACAATGACATATCACTTCACGTCAGTCAGAATGGCCATCATAAACAAATCAGCAAACAACAAGTATTGGAGAAGTCATGGAGATAAGGAAACCCTAGTACATTTTTTTTTTTTTTGTGGGAATGCAGACTGGCATAGCCACTATGGAAAACAGTATGGAATTTCCTCAAAAATCTAAAAGTGGAACTGCCTTTTGACCCACCAATTCCACTGCTGGGGTTATTCCCCAAGAATCCTGTAACAGTAATTTAAAAGAACCTATGTATCCCAATGTTCATAACAGAAAAATTTATGAAAGCCAAGTGCTGGAGGCAACCTAAGTGCCCGTCAGTAAATGAGTGAATGAAAAAGCTTTAGTACATTTACACAATGGAATACTATGCAGCAGATAGAAAGACGGAACTTCTACCCTTTGGGCAGCATGGATGAATCTGGAGAACTTTATGCTAAGTGAAATAAACCAGGCAGTGAAAGATAAATACCATATGATCTCACCTATAAGTGAAATCCAATCAACAACAAAAAAAAACAAACAAGCAAGCAAAATACAACCCAAGACATTTTGATAAAGAGCAATTGATAGTAACCAGAGGGGAGGGTGTAGGGGAATAATGGGGTAAAGAAGGAAAAGGATCATAAAGGAATATGTACAAAGGACCTATGGACAAAGTCAAAGGAGGAAAGGAATGAGAGTAGGAGGTGGGGGTGGGTAGGACAGGAGAAAGTGGAGATAGGAAAATGGCGACAACTACTTGAACAACAATAAAAAACGATAATAGATTTAATTGGTATATATGACTTATACAATAAATATTTAAGTTTAAAGTAACTTTTATATTATCAATTTAATTGAGTAAAATGCCCCTCAATCACTCTCTTAAATGATCTGTATTTGTATTTATCCACTCATCTATACATGTGGTGTTTCCCTTAATTAACCCAAGGAAATTCATATATATCAGTAGATAATTATGGTAGTTTATTGTTCTTGATGTGATTACATCTTAGAAAGAATTTATTCACCAACAATTTCATCACCCTCAGAAAGAAAGCAGTGCAAATATTTCTATTTTTTTTTGCCCTTTGTAGAGTAAATTACCAATAGAATGAACACAATGTATTCTATAATTCAGTGTTAGTCACTGTATGACACAAATACCTTTAACTATGGTTAAAATTATTCTGGAATGTACTCACTTTCTAATCAGAAAGTCACATCTGGGCATAGCCTAAATCTAGAAAATAAGAAAGGACATACTAAAATTATTATGTTAGAATAATATAAAGTTAGATCCATTTTATAATATACTCATAAACATCCACATAATGGATTATTATACATAAATTAATATGACATTATATAGCAGAGAATGATTATAGAATCTAGTGGATTGGTGAGATTGTCCTCTACACCTAGCATAAAACCTGGAAACCTTAAGGTAAGTGTTGGCAGACTTTATTTTATTACCAAAAATATTCACCAAAAATTAATTTAAAAGATAAAACATATACATTACTTTATATAAAAATAAAGCAATCCTTAAGAAAAAATTTAAAAGATTCTAACCTGACATATTACAAAGTAGAGACATAAATTATCAATAAAATTTCATAAACCCTATGAATTAATAAAGCATAGAAAGTTGTAACAATGAAATATCATTATTAAAAGTGGAAAATTTAAACACTACATTGTTCACAGAGGACACTGATAACCAGATTCTAATGATGGAAATTTTAACTGAATAAAAATTTTTAGACAAAATGTCAACATTTTTACAGAATTTGAAATGATCTTACATTATAAAAGGCTTATTATCTTACTCCAAGTATTAAAGCTATAACCAATAACCAAGTGGTATGCTGGAGTCAAGTCATATCAGCTCACATGAACCGACTGTTAAATTTGTGGGAATTTTGTGATCTGGTATATAAACATAGTCATTTTAAAAAAATAAATTACTTAAATTTAGAACTAAACTGTATTAAAAACAAAATTAAACCTGTACCTCATGAATTAATGGTCTCCAAGTTATTGACATTCGTTCTTCTGTTTCTGTGTAGTGAACATATTCTATGTTATAGTATATTAGGGCTTGATTTTACTTATGATGTCATGCTGGTAGCTTGACATGAGCCACAGTGGAAGCATTTTTTACCATGGACGCTGTTTATTTTGTATACATAAATTATGAAATATTTTAAAAAGTAGCCCTGGCGTAAATCAGTGGATTGAGCGCGGGCTGGGAACCAAAGTGTCCCAGGTTCGATTCCCAGCCAGGGTACACTCCTGGGTTGCAGGCCATAACCCCCAGCAACCGCACATCAATGTGTGTATGTGTGTCTCTCTCTCTCCCTCCCCCCCTCAAATAAATAAATAAAATCTTAAAAAAAAAAGTAATAAAAGTTACCAATGGACATGGGATAATAATAGGTTAGATGGGGACTAGAAGTGGAAGTAAATATTTCACTTTAATCTTTTGTTCTTGTTTTTTTAACAAGTAAATAAAAATAAACTCATTAAGTTCAAAATTGTTAGAAACTAAAACTTTTAAAACAAAAAATTCCCATGAGAACCATAAATATGTAGTTAAAATAAACAAGACTTCAACATGCTAAATATTTTGTCTAAGCAGAATATTATTTTAGGTATGGGAAAGAAAAAGTTTTCACACATTCTTCTAGTTACAGGTATAGAAGTGGTGGTATTAAATTGTATTAAATTTAGATGTGGTGATAGAGTTTAAGGTAATTACTTCATTACTGAAAACATTGCCTACCATAGTGGTTCCTTTGAAATATTTTCAGCTGAAAAAGTACTGAACTTATCTGTGAAAAATCTGCCAAATTTGATCTGAAAGGAATGCTAACAATGTAGCATTCCTTTCATATTTTAACCATCACATGTTCTTGGACTTTACATTATTTCAGGGGCTTTTTTTTTTATTAAATAGGTTTGTAAACCACCAAACATTCTAGCTACACATTGAGATTCATCACATAAATCAACTTCCAGTGATATTTCTTTGAATAAAGTCAAACATTTAATAAAACATTCAGATGTAAAATCATGAATATTCTCAAATGAAATAAAACGACTCTGTAGGGACAGTTTGACACTTACGTACTTACATCTTTTCTTTTCCCATTGCTTCATTTACAATCTAATATTCAAATATTAATGTAAGAAAAATGAAAGGATTATGAAAAATTTAGTAGTTTTTTAAATGGATACTCTGTGCAGAATACAGAAAATGAAGTAGTGATTCAAGCAAAATTTATTTCTTGAAACCTATTTGTATTTATCCATTTATTATATTCCTTGTTGAGCAGAGAAAATTTTTAGTAAAATAAATATTATATTGCCATTCTTTATTTTAATTCTAAGATCTAGGACATGTTCAGAACATTTGGGGGGTGTTGTTCAGATGTCAGAGAATTTACACACTGTAGAGGCATAATTAGAACTAATTTTTAATTTCTTTAACTTCTTTGGCTGCATAAGCTTATTTTTGATCCCCAGGGTGCAATTCATGTTTTTCTTGAGCTAGACATCTAATATTTCAGAAGATCAAAGTTTCTTCCTAGTCTAAGGAAGAGCAATCAATATGCTTTGCCAAAGTCAAGAGATTATAGAGTAGACTTAAGGGGAAATAAATATATATATTTACTTATATTTCACTTATTGTTTATATCTTTCTTTTGATTTATGGTTTTATCAGGCCTTCAGATGCACATTTATAGTTGGCTCAAGGATCACATAGCTGATATTTCTTTTGATTTAAGTTATATGGATATTTTTTTTCTGTTTAACTTTTGCTTTTGGAAAGGGAGATCAAGTTTATCTTACATTTCACATTAATTGTATTTAAACACTTATTGCAACTTAGAAATTTAGAATGCACTTCTGTTCTTCTAACAAGTCCACATAATATTAATGAAAACACTAATATATTTTCTCCCATATTCTACAGATTCGGGGCTAACAGGAAACCTTCTGAAACTGAAAAATAAAGCTTGCTGAATCTTGCAAATTGGTGCCACCCAATCATCTCTCAAACATGCTCAAGAAAATCAGATTGACAATTGTCACATGGCTGAGGATAAAAAAAATGTCTCATCCATTTAACAAACATTTTTACATGTATATTATTGTGACACTTCTGAAGATGAGTTCAAAATGAAGTAGTTCTCATCTGTAATTGATTATTCTTCTACCTTTTTAACTTTTTTCTTTTTTTGAATACTTTTCTTTAAATCCTCACACAAGGATATGTTGTTTTTTTTAATTGATTTTAGAGAGAGAGGAAGAGAGACAGAAAGATTCAGGTGAGAGAAAAGTATCAATATACACCCTGATCAGGTATCAAACTCACACCCGCTCCATGTACATGAGGATGCTCCAAACAACTGACCCACCCAGCCAAGGCACATTAAAAAAAAAGAAAAAAAGAAAAAGAATCATTGAGGGTAGAAGGCAGGGATGGGTGGGCAGGGTGGCATGGTGGGGTGAAAATGGAGACAACTGTACTTGAACAATAATAAAACAAATTTAAGAAATTAAAAAATGATAAAAAGGAATCTTTATGGGAGCTGATTTTCTTGTCCTTCAAGAGTATATGGTTTTGCTCTCACTGCCTTCATGCCTTGGGATTTGGAGGTGTCTACCTTGTTCCATATTGTGGCTTTTAATCATGGTTCATGGCCTCTATATATTAAAAAAACTATTTGAAATACATATGTTAGATTTCTGTATTTGATACCTACAATTGTTGCAGTTTTTACTGACCTCCCAGTTACATACAGGGTGGGGCAAAAGTAGGTTTACAATTATGAGTACACAAAACACAGTTTATTCTTATGCTATTATGTATTAATTATTATATTATTTTCCATACAAACTGCAAAATTTTGCCCCATCCTGTAGTTTTCCTAATATGTTAACCCTTTATATACTGTCATCCTCTCTACTTTCTTCCTGGTATCATTACTGTATCTACTAGCTACATACACTACTCACATTCTTATTCATTGTCCTTGACCACCTCACTTCCAAAGATTCCTTTTCCTTCCCATTTAATAATCCACTTTTATAACTCTAATTAGTATTCACAAATAGTACCACATTTAAATTCTTGATTTTTAAACATCTCAATTCCCTACCATTATCTCATATTGCAGTGTGTTGTCAATGGATTTTGAAAATCTTTATCCAATGGAATATCAGTTCCTTACCTGTTTCAGTCCAACTGTCCTATCAATGACCCAGATTCCAGCCCCTCTCTTCCATTCATATTTTAACTCCTCAATTATTTTCCTTTTCATCTCTATTATACTGTCTTGATTTTAATTAAATACCATCATAATAAAAATGCATTGCATCTCCCACTATAAAGTTAAAATGATCTTTCCTTCAAGTTCTACTCTACCTTCTACTCAATTCTCTTAACTTTTACAAGATAGATTCCCCAAAATAGTGACTATACTAAATGTATCTACTTCCCAAATTTCACAGTTCTTTCTCTAACAAAATTTAAAAGAAAACTATAATTTTTATTACTGAAACCATTTTGATCAAGATCATCAAGGACAACTCTTGCCAACTACAAAAATCAAATCTCATGTTGTTGTCATAGTATCTTTTTAGCAGTATCTGGCTCTTAACTCTTGGCTTTTGGGATGCCACACTCTTCATATTTTCATCTTACCTTATGGCTACTTCTACTAATTCTCCTTTTCTGAAACTCCTTGCCAAAAACATTTAAGACATTTTTGGGAACATCTATGTGTCATCTTTTTTCCCTATTGACACCATATGCAAGATGATTTCATTAAGGTGTGAGGTTTTCAATATCACAGGTACACAACTAAATTTTAGATATGGGGTTCTTACTTCTCAGCTGAGCTCTGAATCAATATATTCCACTGCCTTTTAAACAGCAGTACTAGAGAGTCTCATGGAACTGTGCTTGGTCTTTTTCTTTATTCTCAACCTCACACTCAATTCATCACTATGTCATGCTTTCTCTACATAAAAAGTGTTTCTCAGATATGACTGCTATAAATCTACCTTAAAGCAATTTCCTGTAACATTACCATGTCTTCCTGATTAATTATCCAGCTAGCATCCCTACACCCATTGTGTCTTTTACCCACACTATGTCTGGAGAGATATTTTTAGAGGAAAACTGATCATCTAATTTTGCTGTGTAAACTAAGAATATCCATGGTCCAAAACCTGACTACCTTACCGACTTCATGTCTTAATTATTTTCTTCATGCTCACTTTGCTATAGCCACATTGACCTCCTTGTTATTTTTAAATCTGTTGCCTAGTTCTTCTCTTTCTGTCTTTGCTATTGTAGTTTCTACTGTCATCATTTTTCTCACAGGTATCCTGCCACCTGGTAATTTCACGGGCATCAGGTCTCTTTTCAGATGTTACCTCTTTAGGTATGCCTTCCCTAATCACCTGTGTAAAACCTTATTACTCTTCACTGTCTCACTGTGTCTTCAATTTTTTCATAGATTTTTATCACAACTAGGAATTAACTATCCATATATCATATTTCTCAATTATCTCCCTTCTGCCCTGCAATTTAAATTTCATGATAGTTGGTCTTGGTTTTCTTCATGTCTGTATTTCCAGAGTCTAGAACAGAGCTTCACACATAGTAAGTACTTGATTAATATTTATTAAACCAATTAACCCTTACTATATTTTGCCTAGTTATCTGATCCAAGCTGAGATAAATAAATGTTTAGGCAGAAGCCTTTGAAAACATAAACCCCAAGTTTTGTTTTGTTTTTGGTTATATATGTTTCTGTATGTAGAGCAGATTTTATTAATTCTTTTACTTAGGAGAATTTCTAGAAAACACACATTTTTAAAAATTCTACAAGAAGACACCAAATGCAAGGATGTGTTATTGAAAAACATTAATCCGTAATAGCTATTTGTTCACTGATAGAACAATAATATTTAAATATGCAATTCATTTTCCTTGGGAAAAGCTCCAGGTGCTCCATCAAAATGGACAAAATGGATGTTCTATTCATATGTTATAATATATAGGAAATTACCAAGTGATACCACCTGAATCCTTCACTATTTTCTTGCATTTATTTTAGTATAAGACTGGTTGTGGGTAATTGTATTCAACATATCACTTCTTAGTTCATTAAAGCCTAACTACCTGCCCAATCTTGATTCAATTATTTAAAAATACTAATGCATTCATTCTAGCAAAGTAACATATCTACAAGATAATTACTTCAGTGGAAGAAAACACTTCTAGTGTGTGTGTGTGTGATTAGAAGATGGGAGATGAGTAGGTGGAAGCTGAGCCAATTTAATTGTGCCCCCATTATAGACTTCTGGTTGATCTTCTGATAAGTGAACTGAACAATCAAGAGAATCTCAGCTGGTATGGATTTTTGAAACCAGGGAGTCTAGATGATGCTTTGCTCCCTGTAATAAGAGATTATATAAGTTGAGGGGGACATACCCTCTTTGAGGTGTGTGCAGCAGAGGAGAGATCATACAGAAAACACAGCTTAGTGCAGGGGTGTCAAACTCATTTTCAGCAGGGGGCCACATCAGCCTCGTGGTCACCTTCAAAGGGCCAGATGTAATTTTAGGACTGTGTAAATATGACTACTCCTTAACGAGGGGCAAGGAGTTTGGCATTGCTGCTAAGTAGAAACAGGGTGCCAGGCCTAATAAAATAAGGTGGAGGGCTAGATTCAGCCTGCAGTCCTTGCGTTTGCCACCTGTGACTTACTGGCTCCCTTTCCTCTTTAAGTGGGGCCCTGGTTCCACACAGGGGAATCACCAACCCTAATTGGGAGAGACTGGGAAGGATACACAAAGTCTGGGAGACTTAGGCTACACACACACACACACACACACACACACACACACAGAGTGAGTAGCACCTCCATAGCTGCAGGGCTAACTGAACAAGTTCCAGAGAGAAACTCTATCACCTAAAACTGTCAGAGACACTGGCAGGCTGTTGGCAGCCCTGTCTGAGAGAGACTTCATGCTTTTTGGGGAGGTGGAGCATGTAGAAGCAGTCCAGGGCTTGGTGCTGAAGTCAAAGAGCCACATAGAAATCCTTTAAAAGATGAGTTGAGGTGAGACTTGGCAGGGACCCTGTACTCACAGATGTGTGCAGTGGCTCTACTAACACAGAAACAAGAGATAAAGTGCAGTTTGATCCCACTGAGTCCAACTGCACAAGAAGAACAGAAAGTGTCATGCTTGGAGGCAGATGCAGACTGCAGACCACCTGTAGTCTCAAATGGGTTGTTTAAAGGTAGGCTAGGACATAATCTGATATTACCAGTGATGAATCCAGAAAGAGAAGACAGTGGCAAACATTACACTCTATAGAGGTAAACACCACTGCTGTCTTCTTCATTATTTGCATTATTTTTCTTCTGCAGAGTTTTAACATTTTCTTTTTTCTTCAACATTGTTCCTATTTCATTATTTTTCTTTATTTTTGTTTGCTTCAAATCTCATATTTTACTTGTTCCTTCTATTACCCCATTTGCTTTCTTCCTTCCTCTTCTTATTTTTATTTTTTCTCTTGCTATTTATCCTCCTTCCAGCCTCTCAAAACCACTTGTCTTGCCATTAGTCATCTCATATTGTTCTTCCCTTTCTTATAATATGCTTATTCTCTCTCTCCCTTTATTAATCTTTGTTCATTGGCTGTTGATATGGTGATTGTTGTTTCATTTTTTCAATTTTACTCTTAGATGTTCACTATTTTTGTATTTCAATGTCAAATTTTAGTGTTCTCCACTTGCACTTAATTTTGCCTTCCTCCCTCTCTTTCTTTGTCTGTTCTAAATTTTATTTTATATTTTTCTCTATCTTAGACTGGTTTTAATTCCTTATTCTTATTATGTCTTCTCCCTCTTTCCCCTCAAAATCACTTTCTTTCTTTTAGAAATCATACAATCTTTTTTATCTTTCCTTCATATCCCCCTTCTACCTGTATTAATCTTTACTCCTTTGTCATTGATATTGCTGTGGTGAATGTTTTTCTTCACTTCTGTTCCTATTTTTCCACTACTTTTTTATTTTTTAATCTTCACATTATACTCTTCCCTTTTCTTATTTTATTTTCCTTCTTTCCTCCCTTTTATCTTATGATGTAAATTTTAATTGCTTTCCTCTTTCCATACTCCTATTTGTCTTATTCTTGTTATTCATATTCTTATTCTTGTTTCTATTCCATACTCTTATTTTTCTCCTCCATATACCTTCTCAAAACCATTTTTCTTTCCATTAGCCATCTCATATTTGATTTTCCTTTCACTTTTATTAATATTTGTTCATTTGTTGTTGATAGTGTGGTTGTGGTTTGGGATTATTTATTCAGGTGTTGATATTATTAATTTTTTTGTTCTGGCAACACCTGTAGAATGGCATATAACATATGGTAGGCAGTGTGACTCTCAGTCAGCCAGCCAGAGAGAACCCAACAAAGAATGACCCAGCAAAAACCAAAACCCAATCACAACAAGACAGCTCACATAACTAGCATAAAGACCATCCCAACAGCATGCAGTTTAGGAGATCAAGGAGTCCCAATGCTCTCCTACCACAGAAGGCTACCCCATGAGGACAGGGAAAGCAGATAAACCTAATGAGCAGAAAGAAACAAAAATAGTCACCTAAAATAGAGAGACAGAAAATACAACCCCCAATAGAAAGAAAAGGAAGAATCCCCAGAAACAGTATTAAATGAAATTGAGGCAAGCAATCTATCAGACATAGAGTTCAAAATAATGGCTATAAGGATGCTTTATGACCTCAGTGAGAACTACAAGGAACTCTATGGAAGCTATAAAGAACTTACTGTGAAATACATAGCATGAAAAAGGACATAGAAACTATGAATGAGAGCCAGAAGGACATGTAGAATACAATATCCAAAATGAAGACTGCACTAGAGGGAAATAAAAACAGGCTAGATGAAGCAGAGAATAGAGTCAGCAAGTTGGAGGGAAAGGTAGAAAAGACACCAAAACAGAGGAAAAAATGAAAAGAAGATTCAAAAGAAACAAATATAGTTTAAGGGATCTGCAGTACAACATGGAACATAATAATCATATCATATGGTTACCAGAGGAGAAGAAAAGGAGCAAATGATAGAAAACCTGTTAGAAAAAGTAATGAGAGAAAGCTTACTTAACTTAGTAAGTGTAAAAGTCACTGAAGTCCAGGAAGCAAAAAGAGTCCCAAACAAGATGAATTCAAGAAGCCTACACCAAGACACATCATAATTAAAATGACAAAAATTAAAGGCAAAGAGAAAATCTTAAAGGCAGAAAGAAAGAAACAGCTAGTAACACACAAGAGTGGTCCAATAAGGCTGTCAGCAGATTTCTCCTCAGAAACACTACAAGCCAGAATGGAATGGCACTAGATATACAAAGTAATGGAAAGTAAAGGCCTGCAACCAAGACTACTCTACCCAACAAGGCTCTCATTTAAAGTAGAAGGTGAAGTAAGGAAATTCCCAGAGAAAAAAAGGCTAAAAGAGTATATCTTCACCAAACCAGCATTGCAAAAGATGCTAAAGGCACATTTTAAGAAAATGAAGAAAGAGAGAGAGAAAAGAGAAATACAGGTGCAAAAGAAAAAATAGCAAATAATAAGTATCTATCTGTAATAACCTTAAATGTAAATGGATTAAATGCTTCAATCAAAAGTCATAGGGTATGTGAATAGATGAGAAAATATGATTGAATATTTGCTTTCTACAAAAGACCCACTTCAGAACAAAAGATCTACACAGGCTGAAAATGAAGGGATGGAAAACAATGTTCTAAGCAAATGGGCATGAAAGAAAATCTGGGGTAGCAATATTTACATCAGACAAAATAGACTTCAAAACAAAAGCCATTGTCAGAGACAAAGAAAGTCACTACATAATACTTAAGGGAATGGTCCAACAAGAGGATAAAACCCTTGTAAACATATATGCACATAACATAAGAGCACCTAAATATATAAGGACAATTTTGGAGAACTTTAAGAAAGATGTTGCTGGCAATACAATCATGGAAGGGGATTTTAACACCCTATTGTCAAAAATGGATAGACCTCCCAAAGAACCAATGAAGATATTGTGACATTGAATGACACTTTAGATCAAATTGTTATAATTGATATATACAGAACTTTCACCCCAAAGAACAAATTATACATTCTTTTCCACTGAGCCACACCAGCCAGGGCTAAAGTATACATTCTTTTCAAATGTGCATGGGACATTTTTAAAGATAGACCACCTGATTGGATACAAAAGAAGCCTGAACAAATTCAAGAAAATTGAAATCATATCAAGCATTTTCTTGGATCACAATGGTTTGAAACGAGAAACCAACTCCAAGGGAAAGAACTCAAAAGTATTCAAATTCATGGAGATGGAATAGCGTGTTATTAAATAATGAATGGGTTAATAATGAGATCATGATTGGACATAAATATTCAGATAAATTGCACTATATAAAACAAAGAGAGGCAAGCAGGCCCTTTTCTTCATACATCTCAAGCCTTTATTTACTGTGTCTCTCTGATATTCCTTCTTACTGTTTTTATATCTCTTCTTCATTTACAAATTCATAGACATAATAGTGAAGTGTGGTTTGTTTGTATTTTTGTTTATGATATACATATAAAGGGTTTGCCTTAAAATTAGGAGAAAGGTAAGCAAAAGGTTTCACATGAAAAACAAAAGACACTATGGTAGCCACACATAATTTTACCTACATAGACAATTCACAGGCTATATAATTTTTCTATCTTAGTTTTTACTTGTCTCTTTTATTTCACCTAAATATTAGTTTGAATCATAAAATTGTTTTTACAAGGTAAAATTTCTTTAGGTTGAATATTGACACTTCCACTGATAATGAATCAACTTAAAACAATATGCTCAGGAGCTGTATAGTAATTGTGAGTGTTGAAAAATCTACTTGATAGGAATTTTAATATCAAATGTAGAAATAAAATTTGAGCCAATGTTTTTTTTTAAGATTTTATTTATTTATTTTTAGAGAGGGAAGGGAGGGAGAAAGAGAGAGAGAGAGAAACATCAACATGTGGTTGCTGGGGTTCATGGCTGCAACTCAGGCATGTACCCTGGCTGGGGATTGAAACTGCGACATTTTGGTTCGCAGCCCTCGCTCAATCCACTGAGCTACGCCAGCCTGGTGAGCCAATATTTTTGGAGTATAATATGCTTGAAGGAATATCTATGCATATGAAAGTCAGGAATCGAGTGGAGAATTTGGAAAAACATCACTGAAATATTACGATGAGTAAAAAATTGTCCTAGAAATATGGCTAAGACCTAAAGGGCCTTATATCTTCATATTTTCAAGAAACCAACCCACCAGGTTCTAGGATTTCACAAATACCATGTACTCTGCCATGTGTGACTCAACCTAACTATCCTAACAAATCTATTTTCTGTATATATTGAAGATGAGGGTGGTTTGAGAAACACTTGAATGATCATCATTTTGGTGAAAGTTTCCCCAAGAAAACAAAGCTTAATTAATTTCCAAGAGCCAAGTGAGAGGAAGTACTCACAAAAGTTGGAGAAATGTCTGATAGAGGGGTGGACTGGCATTTCTTTCTCAGTCTGGGTATCTAATTGGGCATTATACATTCTCATATTTTCATTTGTTACCCGAACAAATACAGCAGAATTGAAGAGAAGTGGGATGAAAGGAGGATGAACAGTGAAATAGCATGAAGATGGTTTCCTTGGCTTGTCAAGATTAATGAAATTTCTGTAGACTGAGTGTCCACCATAAAAGGTAAATAAACTTTAGTGATCTATTCATTTTTTGTAGAGTATGTTAACAATAAATGTTGCACAATGGACTATTGCCTATAATTTATGAGAGGAGACATAGGAGATTTATTTTAATACACACTTCCCATAACAGAGAACTTTGCAATGAGAGGGTCTTTCAAGGAACTCCAGAGAACCCATATTTATGCACAAAAGAAAGTTACCCTGGAACACCTGCAATATAGTTTCCATGGCTAGGGACGGTGCATTAGAAAAGTAGAAAACAAACTAGAACAAGACAAACAAAAAAACTATTGCTACTTCACCTAGTTAGTGAATTTGCCCTTTTTTCTCCTCCTCTTCACACAGTAGTGGAAACTTTCCAGAGCTTAAAGTATGTAGGTGAGTAATGTATGTAAAGGGAAGGCTGTGTTCCAGTACCTACTCCCGAAGCCTCAACCCACACCTTAAGTATATACTGGGGGAGAGAACAACTTTGAATTTGTCTTGAGATGGTAGATTAAAAGTTTGCTAAAGTTTAATAATTAAAAATTATTGACAGTTTAGGAGTCCTAATTAAGCTGTTGCTAAGATATAGAAAAAAATTTGACAAATCATAGTTGAAAGTAATGATTAGAGAAAATAAATTCATTACATATTTTTATACACCAATAGAGTAAAACTTTTCACCAAACTCATTATATGAGTAAAAACACAGTAACAAATAATGGATTATTGAATAAATATTAGGTAATTTAATTTGTGGTTTTCTTTATCAGGGAACAAAGTGTCAGGGTGGTCGGGGTAGGACAAAAGGGTGGCTGGACTACAATCAAGATGGCAGCTGAACTATAACCCAGAAGAGATGGCTGATGTCAGAATAGGAACCACAAATGATATGCTGCCTCTTTGTTCACAAAGGACCAATCCTCAGCTCCCATGGAGAGCCAACCCACAATAAAACCCCACCATTTTTCCCGCTCAGGGCAGACTTTTCTCACCCCTCCCACTGTGCGGACCGAGAAAACCTCCCCCGGGGGTGCGCAAACCCCAATAAAAAGCTTTATACTGTCTAACTTTTATTGGTGATTAGCATTTATTTCCTCAGAGGAGCCTAAAAATCCTTTCACAAAGCAAAAGGTAGAATGAAAGGTTTACAAAGGTTTTCTGCAACTTACACTTTCATTACTTCACTAAAAAGCAGTCCTCTCTGAAGAGTTAATAACTTGATAGGTGTGTTCACCTCAGATCAAAGGGACTATGATAAAAGGCATTTTTGCCTCACCTCACCAGAACCAAACTAACCAAGATGACAAGAAAGATAAAAGAAGTACCTGCTTCAACATGTAGAAAGTCCTAGCTGTGCAAAGTCAGAATGAAAAAAAAGTAAAAAATTTAGTGAACAGCTTTGACTTTGTCCAAAAGATCATTAGAAATAGTGGGATCCCTTCTTAATTTTGTTTGCTTCTCTTAAAACCCAGTGACTTCATTCATTGGATTATGGGAACTATAAGCTATTCATTCAGGGTGATTGTATCTGCATACACGTGTGCATTTCTGGAATGACAATTTTGATATGGTAATTTTAACAAACTCATAATCTTATGGACATTGTTTATTAATTTGATTTTATTACATAAACTTAACCTATATCCAAAGGAATCAAGTTCTCATTATGCTAAGCAAAGTTGAAACAATGTCATATATTTTGACTTTTGAAATTTCTAGGTAACAAGGCATTCATAATTATAATAGTCCATAGCAGTAATTTCTAAAATCATCCAGGACAATTTTATTTGTCTTGACCACAATATGAAAGGATTTTCTGTGGGAAAGTAAAAATTCCCCCTCATGAGAATGATTTCTAACTTTTAGGGATATTAACTCAATAATCCAATGTTCTTTTGAAAAGCCTGCCTCCTTGAAATATATTTAGTAATTTCATACTATGTAATGTTTTTTATTCATCTCCAAATAAACATGGCAAGTAAATGTCAGCCTGGGAAGTAAATTTAATTGAAGAGCTGGCCTTCAATGTCAGGCTGACTTTCATTTTTATATTCGTATTTGAAATATAGTGTGCAGCAACATGCACATTCATTCTGCTTACGGTAATATTTACTGTTTCCCTGTAGTAGTAGTTGGAACTTTCATTTTCATCAAAATCCCAAATATATCCACTGATATTTAAATACTGTAGACACATCTAACACATGGGAGTTCTGAATATATTTTGGCATGGGAATTGAAGACATCTAGCAGTAATTAGGTGTCTTAATAAGTGTTGACCTGATGGTTTTGTTTCTTAAAAGTTATCATGTTCAGTTCCAGAAGAGGTAGCTTAACTTTTCAAAAGTCATTAAAACTATTCCAGGGATTTAAGGACTCAGTGGGTGACTTTGAAAGAATTCAAATTTAACCCCTAAAATATGAAGTGATAGGAATTGTCAAACAACACTTATAAATAGCTGATAATTATACTTTTTAATTCTTTGATAAAATATTAATAAAATAAATTATTATAAATACTGATAAATATTTACATTATATATGGACATGTGTATGTACATATATAAAATGTATACAAGTACACATGTATATGTAGTGTATATAAATACATGTAAAATAAAATGTGAATATGCAATATATGTTTTTAAAAATCTTATAATAGTTGCAATAACTCTCAATAAATGTTTAAATCCATGACTTTACTTAAGCACCTAGATTGCTTTATGAACACCTTATTCAACTATCACTCATGAGCAAGAATTTTCTTAAGAAATGTAATCAACAGATTATTTCATGTAAGAAATTTGAAGTTGAAAATGCTCTTTCCTCATAAAACTTTGTACCTTAGGAGATACTGATCTTGAATTTAAGACAACTATGACCATTACAAAGTTGTTGATGGCATGTGATTACTTTAGAGAAGTCTTAAGTCTCTACCCTTATGGCAAAACATTTAGTACACTAAGTTCACTCTCAAACTATTACCAATGTGTGTGTGTGTGTGTGTGTGTGTGTGTGTATACATATCTCACTCCTGGTACCTGAAAGTTACAATATTTTCAGTTTACTTGGTTGTGTATGTTTCATTAAATTTAATTTCCATTGTATTATATACTTATATCACAATTGGTAGTGTTTTCTATAGGAAAATCATTGCACTATCCTTTTCCTAACATTGTCATTTCATATATCCTTGAATTATTAGAATTCATTCTCTGGTCAGTGATCATGAAAAATTTGATTGAGCTAGTACTCTAAAGTAAGATCATTGCAGTGAAAAAAATAAATTGATGTGGTCTCTAAACAAAAATTAATAAACCCTTCAAAACATCGGGAAATCCATACATCTATATATTTTTAAAATTTTCTATTGTATTTTTTCATTACCATTTGTCCTCCTTATACCCCCTCTCTACCACAATCACCACACCGTTGTCTATGTGCATGAGTCCTTTCTCCTTTTTGCTTGATCTCCAACTCCTAACCCCTTCCCCAGAACTGTTACCCTGTGCTCTATCTGAATCTGTCTCTATTTTGCTTGTTAGTTCAATTTGTTCATTTGATTTTACATATGAGTTAAATCATATGGTATTTGTCTTTCTCTGATTGGTTTATTTCATGCAGTATAATCTCCAAATCCATCCATGCTGTAGCAAAGGATAAAGTGTTCTTTTTTATAGCTGAGTAGTATTTCATGGTGTACATGTCCCATGTTTGTTTTATCCACTCATCTACTGATGGACACTTAGGCTGCTTCCATATCTTGGCAATTGTAAATAATGCTGCATTGAACTTAGAGGAGTTTATATTCTTCTGAATTGGTGTTTCAGGTTTATTCAGATATATTTCCACAAGTAGAATCACTGAATCATAAGGTAGTTCCATTTTTTTTTATCTCCATACTGCTTTCAATAGTACTGCACCATTCTGCATTCCCATCAACAGTGCAAAAGTGTTCCCCTTTCTGTATACCCTCACGAGAACTTGTTGTGTATTGATTTATTGACAGCCATTCTGACAGGTGTGAAATGGTATCTCATTGTGGTTTTAATTTGTTTCTCTGATGATTAGTGATGTGAGCATCTTTTCGAATGTTTATTGGCCCTCTGTATGTACTCCTTGAGGAAGTGTGTATTCAGGTCATTTGCCCATTTTTTAATTGGATTGTTTGTTGTTTGTTTTTGGTGTTGAGTTTTGTAAGTTCTTTATAAATGTTGGATATTAACCACTTATTAAATGTATTGGTGAATATGTTCTCCCATTCAGTAGACTGTCTTTTTAAAAATTTATATTTATTTATTTTTAGAGAGAGGGGAAGGGAAAGAGAAAGAGAGGGAGAGAAACATCAGTGTATTTTTGCCTCTCATGCACCATCTAAAGGGGACCTGGTCAATAACCCAGGCATGTGCCCTGACTGAGTATTGAACTGGCAACCTTTTGCTTTGTAGTCCAGCACTCAACCCACTGAGCCACACTAGCCAGGGCCAGTGGACTGTCTTTTTGCTTTGTTGATGGTTTCCTTTGCTGAGCAAAAAACAGTTAGTTTGACGAAGTTCCAGTTGTTTATTTAATTCTTTTCTATCGCTTGCCTGAGGAGATATATGAGATAAACTATTGCTATGAGCATGTCTGAGATTTTGTTCCCTATGCTCTTTTTCTAGGATTTTTATTATTTCTTTTTTTCTGTTTCTTTTTAACATTTTTTATTGCTGTTCAAGTACAGTTTTCTTTCTTTTCCCACCACCCCTCCCCACCATCCCAGCCCTTCCGAACTCCCAACCCTGTTTCCACCCTCTTCCTTGTTATTGTCCATGTGTCCTTTATAACTGTTCCTGCAAATCCTTCATTCTTTTCCCCTATAATCCTTTCCCCTCTTCCCTCTGGTCACTGTCAGCCTGTTCTCAGTTTCAGTGTCTTTGGTTATATTTTGCTTGTTTGTTCATTTTATTGATTAGGTTCCTGTTAAAGGTGAGATCATATGGTATTTGCCTTTCACTACCTGGCTTATTTCACTTAGCATAATGCTCTCTAGTTCCATGCTGTTGTGAAGGGTAGGAGTTCCTTTCTTTTTTCTGCTGTGTAGAATTCCATTGTGTAAATGCATCACAGTTTTTTGATCCATTCATTTACTGATGGGCACTTAGGTTGAATTTCTGATCTAACATTTAAGTCTTGAATCCATTTTGAATTCATCACTGTGTGTGGTATAAGAATGCGGTCTAGTTTCATTTTTCTGCCCATATCTGTCCATTTTCCCCAGCCCTATTTATTAAATAAACTATCTTCAGTCCATTGTATGTGCTTACTTCCTCTATAAAATATTAATTGACTATAAAGCTGTGGGTTTATTTCTGGGCTTTACATTCTGTTCCATTGATCTATGTGTGTTTTTATACTAGCACCATTTTCTGTTGATTACTATGGCCTTAAAGTACTATTTAAATTATATAGTTTGATTCCTCCAACTTTGTTCTTCTTTCTCAGGATCACTGTTGGTATGTGGTGCCTTTTGTGATTCCATATAAATTTTTGAAATATTTGTTCTAGGTCTATGAAATATTTCATTTGTATCTTTATAGGAATTGCATTGAATCTATAGATAGCTTTCGGCAGTATGGACATTTAAATGATGTTAATTCTTCCTAACCATGAACATGGTGTGTGCTTCCACTTATTTGTATCTTCTTCAGTTTATTTATTCAGTGTCTTATTATTTTCTGCATTAGGTAATTAACATCCTTGGTTAGATTTATTCTTAGTTATTCCTTTGGAAGCAATCACTAATGGGATTGTTTTCTTAATCTTCCTTTCTGATAGTTCAGATTGGTATATGCAAACAAAACTGATTTCTGGGTATTAATTTTGTATCCTACTACTTTACTGAATTTATTTATCACTTATAATAGTTTATTTGTGGAATCTTCATGGTTCTGTCTGTAAGTATCATGTCATCTGCAAATGGACAGTTTTATATCTTACTTTCCCATTTGGATACCTTTTAGTTTTTCTTCTTGTCTGATTGCTGTGGCTAGGACTTCTGGTACTATGTTGGATATGAGAGGTGACAATGTACATTCCTGTCTTGTTTCTGACCTTAAGGGAAATGTTGTAGTTTTTGCCCTTGAGTAGGATGCTGGCAGTGGGTTTGCCATATATGGCCTCTATTACGTTTAGGTATATTCCCTCTATGTCCACTTTGATGAGAGTTTTTATCATAAATGGGCTTTGGATTTTATCGAATACCTTTTCTACATCTATCAATATGATCATGTGGTTTTTATTCTTTATGTTGTTATATGGTATATTACATTTATTCATTTGCAAATGTTGCACCAACCTTGCATTCCCAGAATATACCCTACTTGATCAAGGTGTATGATTTTTTTTGATGTATTGTTGTATTCAGCCTGCTAATATTTTGTTGAGGATTTTAGCACCTATGTTTATAAAGGATATTGGCCTGCAATTTTCTTTCTTTGTAGCATCTTTATCTGCTTTTGGAATTAGGATAACGCTGGCCTCCTAAAATGAGATTGAGAACCTTCCATTCTCTTGAATTTAATGAAGTAATTTGAGATGGAAAGGTGTTAGTTTTCTTAGTACTGTTTGGTAAAATTCATCTGTAAAGTCTTCCAGTCCAGGACTTTTGTTTGTTGGGAGAGTTTTGGCCACTGCTTCAATTTCACTACTTGTGATCTGTCTATTCAGATTCTCTGTTTCTTTATGATTTAGTTTTTGAAGTTTGTATGTTTTTAGGAATTTACACATTTCATCCAGGTTGTCCCATTTTTTGTCATATAGTCATTCATAATATTTTCTTACATTCCTTTGTGTTTCTCCTATTTCATTTCTGATTTTATTTATTTGGGTCCTTTCTCTTTTTTTCTTGATGAGTCTGGTTAAATGTTTGTCAATCCTTTTTATCTTTTCAAAAAACAACTATTGGATACACTGATCTTTTGCATCATTTTTTTCGATTTTACTTCATTTACATCTGCTCTGATCCTTACCATTTCCTTCCTTCTATTCACTCTGGGCTTTGTTTGCTGTTATTTTTCAAGCTCCTTTAAGTGTAAAGTTAGTTTGTTTAAATGAGCTTTTTCTTGTTTTTTCTTTTTTCTTTTTTTTTTTTTAAGATAGGCCTGTAATGCTATGACTTTCCCTCTTGGGATTGCTTTCCTTGTGTCCTACAGACTTTGGGTTGTTGTGATCTAATTTTCATTTGTTTCAAGGTATCTTCTGATTTTTTCCTTGATCTCCTTGTTGACCCATTCATTGTTTTTTAATTTTTTTTGTTGTTCAGTTATAGCTGTCCCCATTTTCCCCCCATTGCTCTCCCTTGCCCTGCCTACTCCCCTTCTCCTACATTCATTCCTCCTCCCTCCATTGTCCATGTCCATGGGTCCTTTATATATATTCCTTGACTTGACCCTTCTCTTTCTTTCCTGCATTATCTTCCTTAGCCCTCTGCTCTGGTCACTGTCAGTTTATTGTTTATTTCCCTGTGTCTGGTTCTATTTTGTTTGTTTTTTTTGTTCATTAGGTTCCACTTATAAGTGAGATCATATGTTTTTGTGTATTTTTCAGTGTTCTTCTTGTGACTAATTTCTAGTTTCATACAATTGTGGCCAGAGAATTCTTGATGTGATATCATTTCTTAAATTACTGAGACTATATTTGTGTTCTAAACAAGGCTGGCTTTTATCAGCACCAGATCCAGGGGAAGGGAAGGGTCAGCTAAAATCTAAGGGCTCTCAGAGTTCTGCCTTGGCCTATTGGCTTTCTGTTAGGCTTTGTCTCTGAAATGCCCTCAAACTATACTTCTTAGCAGCCTGGCTTAAGCTCCACAGGATGGGGCAATAGTGATTCCTGATGTTAAGGCTATTGCTTCCCCTCAGGCTGATGTCACTTGGAGGGCATGTTCTGTCTGAGAATGATGGCTTCTGCAGTATGGGGAATGTCTCAGCACCATGATCCTGGTGGCTGACCACTCAGCTTTCTCACTAGAACCACCAACCCAGATTCTCCTCACATGTCTCTAGTCCCCTCTAACTTCCCTCTGCCCACACCTAGGGTAAGTGGCTGCAAACAAGTTGCTATGCATTGGTCCTTGAAGAAGCTTGTTGTGTCTCTAGCCATCTATCCCTGGTGGACAGAAACCCCACTGCTTTTTATAACTCAGTGTTATTTGGGTTCCTTTTCTGGTTCTTGTGTTTCATGCTGTGGAGGTGAGCTTGGGGTTTATACCACATACTTCTCATGAGGAACCACCCACCTTGGCCACTGAAATATCTCTCCAGCACTTCACATGCTACAAATAGGAGTTGAAACATGCCAGCCTTTTCACACCCCTGTAGTCCCTAATAGTCTCATTGTAGTGTTTTTTTTCCCCATAAATCCTTGGTTATAGGGCTTTTCTTCAGCTACTGTTCAGTTGGCTATTCAGGACAATTTTCTAAAATTTGGTTGTAATTCTAGTTTGTTCCTGGGAGGAGGTTAATGTATCTTCTGCATACTCTACTGCCATTTTGGTTCTCTACATGTATTTTAATTACAATAGCATGTGTTTTAAATAAATACTAATTGTGAAAAAGACTGTACACAATTTATGTTGAAGTACTCTTGAGAACTCAGCTCTGAACATGCTTTACTATTAATATGCTTAGCAGCCAATGAGACATGATCAAGAGGATAGTCATGCTATTTTTTAAGTAACTGCTTTTATTATAAGCCAAGACATTTTTTGCATGTATTCAAACCTTGTTATTAACATTTTACTACACAAATCCTTAACATTTAAATTGCCTTCATGTTATCCAAACCACTGTAAGGTAAAATGCATTTTGAATTTCATCTATTTAGTTTCATAATTATAATTCACCCACTATAAAAGTGAATATGAGTGCCCTGGCTAGCGTAGCTCAGTGGATTGAGTGTGGGCTGTGAACCAAAGCATTGCAAGTTTGATTCCCAGTCAGGGCACATGCCTGGGTTGTGGGCCATGACCCTCAGCAACCACACATTGATGTTTCTCGCTCTCTCTTTCTCCTTCCCTTCCCTCTCTAAAAATAAATAAGTAAAATCTTTTAAAAAAGTGAATATGAGTAATTTTTGTAAGTATGTGTTATTAAATATTTAGCCAGTGTTAACTTGATAAAAATTGATGTTCTCTATTACTTATCTTTTACAGAACTTTCTTCTAGAGCTTGACCACTATGATAGGTTATCTTCACCTTATAGATAAACAATGACATATATGTAGGAATAAAACTGAAATAATGTATTTTTATTCCTCTAAACAACTCCCTAGACTTTAACACACACACACACACACACACACACACACACACACACACACTTTTCCTGATGTAAAGAATATACAGGGAATTGCTAGTTTTGACTGTGTATAAAGCAGAGACAAGAGAGAGCCATAGCTTAAATATAAGGAGCTGGTAAGGTTCAAGGCAAGTCAGAGACATAAAAATTAGGTTGACTAGATAACTTATCTTCCAAAGTGATCACTTTAGATACTGGAAAATGAATTTATTAGTCATTACACTGGTACAATAGGCACGAAACCCACTGACAAACACTGTCTTCATTGCCACTGACCATGAAAATTCAATGCAAAATACTGTGGGAATGTTTTTTTGTTTTTTTTTTACCCAGCTGTACTGTGTACACATTTCTGTACTATATTAGACTATTTAATTTCATAAAAGTATCAAGAACTGATAAGTATATTTTCATTTGTAATTTCCAGCAACTAACAAAGTGTCTGATGAAAAGTAAGCATTGAATAAATTTTGTTTAACATACAAGTAATGAGTTACCATAGATAATCAATAAAGTTTTTTCTAGATGTAAAAAGTCTGTAATTTAATTTATTTGGATGTCCTTGATATGGCAGCTAAATCAACTATGTTATGAGAATTGACTTTCTCTTTTACTCCAAGTTCACTCAACTTCAGACTAGGCCAGTTAAGGAAATGAAATTCTAAGTTAATTCACCCAAAGTTTCTTGAGCAAGTCAAAACTATCTAGTGGGAGGAAAGATATTATCTACACTTTATATCTGGATATAACATTTCTTCATGTACCATATAACTGGTCAAATTTAAAAACTGGGCACTTAGAGTGGACCCATCAAAAGCAGAAAGATACATTATTTTCTTCAAGAAGATGGGTTAAGCTATCAAAATGTTCCAGAACATGTTATATAGACTGTTACTATATATAAGACCTTGAATGTTACATAATGTTAAGCACATTTTTTAAAAAAGTTTTCTGGATTAAAGGAATATTTCTTCACTTCTTTTTGAGAATTATTTCAGTTAGCTTTAAAATACAAGAAAAAGTAAAAACTTTACAATTATTAATATTTCTAGGTTTTTGCAAATAAAACCTCAAAATGCTAATAAGAAGGTTAGCTTCTTTTCCCTATCCACATTGCCATGTTTAGTTATCTTCTCCCATTTTTCTACCTCTCACTGACATTTTTGTTTTTTTTCTTTTTCTGTAGTTATATTTTCCATTCTCTTCATTCTAGTTTTTTAAATTTTATTTATTTATTTTTACAGAGAGGGATAGAGAAAGAGTGGGAGAGAAACATTCATGTGTGGTTGCTTCTTGCATACCCATTACTGGGAGCCTGGCTCACAGCACAGGCATATGCCCTGACTGGGAATGGAATCAGCAACCTTTCTGTTTGCAGGCCTGTACTCAATCCACTGAGCTATACTGGCCAGGTTCATTCTAGTTTTTATTGAATTTTGATTGATCCTTTTCCTGGTATTCTTAAGAGTCAATTACAGGAAATTTGATGATGAAATATTTTACATGTAAATTTAAGCAACCTTTCCAAGCCATTTGTACTTAATGTAAGTATTAATGTAGTTAAGTCACTGTTATTCTTCGTGTGTGAATTCAGTATTCATTTGGACTTCTTTAAATATTTACTCTTTCCCTTTCTTTTGCTAGTTATTTCTCAGATTTCACCATGCTCCCATCTTGAAACATTTTTCTTCTGCCTGATAATCACTCTTCTGTGCTGCCTTTGGATTTGGCCTATGGATAATGAATTCTCTCAGGTTTTGATAGGGGTGAGGGTCTAACTATACATTTGCTCTGTCTCCCTTTTTAAATGTTACTTAATGTACAGTTAAAGGTTGACAGTGAATTTTCTAGCATTTGTTTACTGGGTGTTAATCCATTTTTAGTTTCCTTTAACCTCTTGGGTTTTAGCACTCTGGAAGTTTCATCTAAAAGCCTAAAGGTTCTCTTGCTAAGAGAACCCTGAACTCAAAATATTTTTCTAGGTCTAAGAGATCATTTAAAACTCTGGCTGTTTTTTTCAGCTTTTAATCCTCCACTTTCTTTGCCACTTCTTGGTCTTTATATTTCTCATGAGTAGATGCTACACCAAATGTTCTACACCAGAGTTTTTTCTCTGGGCTTCCCTTATTTTTGGATCTTGGCCCTTAAATTCCTGACTGCCTTGAAGCTTCTTAACATCTTCAAACAATTGTTTTTTCTTTGTCTTATTTTACCTTTTTTCAAACTTTTCAGGTTGAACTTTATATAGAAGAGTTGTTTTTGAACCAGCTCTTTGATTCTTGTGAGCCACAGCAGAAGACAGCAGAAATCTTCTGAGATATCTTTTTGTGTCTAGTTTTTACTTGTTACAATCAATGATTTTTTTTTCCTTTTCATTAATGGGTAGCAATAACAGTTAACCTTTATTGGGATATGAGACATAATATCTTAAGAGTTCACTGAATCCATTATCCAACTGCCACATAAAATTTTATAAAAAATTATTCACTTTTAAATAATAACATTCATATCTCACTTGTTTAATTTTCACAAGTATTAAAAGTGGAGTTTGGCTCACCCAGGCAATTAATTGCCTTGTACATGCCTCTGACAGATCTATCTTTCTTTTTGCATAAACATATATTACAAATGTAAATTGTAAAAATAATGTTTGAAACAAGTATTATTATATCAATATTGTTAAATTATTATTTAATTTCTCATAAACTCTTCTACCTTCATTTTTCTTTACCATTGATTTATACCTAGTTACTAATTGTGCCCTCCAAAAACTTAGAAAAATTATTAATATATAAAGTTATAATGTAAGATGTCCCATTGCTAATGAAATGTAATATTGTATTCTTAAATCTTGAAAGAAGAAACCATACATCCATACACAGTTTTCAGGTTGATGTTCTTGCTACCTTGGTATTGTACAAAGCACAGCAGGTAACGAGATATACAGTGAATGCTCCTTGTTGTTATAGAACATGTTATTTTCCATCTCTTAATTTAAGGTCTCTTTGAGAAAGTAATGTGTTGTGTTTAACTCAGGAGAGAATTACTGAGCCTACCAATCACTGTGCTACATGATATAGAAATAATAATGAGACAATTATTACTACACTTGCTGTCTTGGAATATGTAATCAAGAGTAGAAGGGGTAGATAACATTTATTTTCTATTTTGATTTCTTAAGAGATGAAATCAAAATTAAATACACTTTAACAGGATCATATCCTTACTTAACATTCAGTAACATTATTTAATCAAAAGACTTTTACAAATAAAATGAAATTTAGAGATCAAATGCCAATTTTTCATTTTAATAGCTAGCTAACCTGAAGGTAGTGTGTGTAAGACACAGAATATATGAATTCTCTCAATTCTCATACTAACCATCTATTTTAAGTAGTTAAATTTTTATATATCTGACAAGTTTCTTTTATTTTTCACTACATCATGCTACACACAACAAAAACAAATTAATAAAGATCACACCAGCTTTACCTCTACAAATGTATACTACATATACTAACACATAAGGCAAAAATCACATGCATGAGACAGCATTTCAGCCTTGTAACAGAAATCTATGTGAAAACATATATAATGTCTATCAGAATCAGTCATTAAAGCAGAGTTGCATAAATTATTACAGCAACCATGAAATGGAATAGTCTGCATCCATCAAAGAATGAGGCAGAACCGAAAGTATTTAGTACTTAGAAATTACCTTGAGAGCTTATTTGGAAGTTCTAGCAGGGGAATACAGCTATTAGTATATCCTTGATGGAAGACCAGTCCTCTACTCTAGCTGGAAGTTCATCCTCTTCCACCAAGTCACAGCTTCAGGAGGGATGCACATGAATCAGTGAGGGAGGACAGAGACACCTGCCTAGCCAGCCAGATCAGCTGAATCAACTCTGGCGATCAATGGGATGACAGATGTTGCAGTATGAACAAAGACAATGAGGAGGGGGGAAATTAAATGGGGAAAGTGGGAAGTAGGCAGGGAAGGGGAGAGTAGTGAGGGCAAATGGGGACAAAAGTATTTGAAAAACAATAAAAATAAATAAAAAATAAATGGAAGTTAAGCTTGAGTGGACAAAAATCCAATTGAATGACAATGTATAATATATCCTTTTATTTCTGGAAAAGATTTATGAATAAACACATCTGCACATAGCAAAAATCTGCATACATAGACATGTATATTCATAAACAATGTATAAAGTTTTAGATATTTGGGTGATACTGGGAACATCTGTGCAGTGAAAATGAAGCCTATAATGGGGGAATTTTATTTATGTATGCTTTTCACTGTTTATATTATTTTTCATGGGCTTTTTGAAAATCAATTTCAGGAGCAGGTATAAGGAAAGATGAGTTATCATCTGTTCAGACATAATCAACACAAAACCCACTGAAATATATATAAAATTCCTTAATCATAGCACATGTAAAAATAAAAGGGAAAACGGATTAACATTGCATTGGTATTCTAGACTTTGGTTCACAGGATGGTCTCTAGGATGTTTAATATTAGAAAAGATGCAAGGAAACACTCTAGTTTAAATTTGCTATGCCATTAAGTTTAGTGCTATACCCTTACTGGTATATAAGTCAAAATTAAGCAGTCATGCTCATGGAGAGGTATTTTGAAATGGTAGTTTGGTTTTACAAGTTTTTAAAAAGTAGCAGTGACTATCCTCAACCCGTTCTGGTAGAAAAGTACATATAAATAACCAGAAATAATGTGAATACAGTAACTTGAGCTATTTTGTTTTTCTTTCTAAGTTGGAGTAAAACTACAACTTCCTCCAACTATTCTTATGATTAACAGTGCACATTTCCTTGTTTTTAGACTTGGCAAGAGACAAATTATAGATGCGAACATGGAAGATACCCGAGCTAAATTGACAATAAAATCTCAATTACTTTTGATGTCAATCACTTTATGTTGTAATTAAATGAGCTAGCAACAAGTACTGCTTAATTTCTGGTTGCCACAAAACATAAAATGAAAAAAATCAGAAGACTTGACTATAAAACATTACCAGAGAAAAACTTACCTAATGTCTGCCCTTCCTTTGAGGATAAATACCTCATCTACATGTATGATTTAATTTATAATTTGAGATATTTTTAAAGAAAATATATCCAAAATGGAAAGAAAGAAGTAAAACTTTCACTATTTGCAGATGACCTAATACTATATAAAGAATACACTAAAGACACCACCAACAAACAATAAAAAAAGATCCTATTTGAAACTGCATCAAAGGCAATCATATACCTTGCAACAAATTTAACCAAGGAGGTAAAGGACCTGCACTCTAAAAATTATAAAACATTGTTGAAAGAAATTGAAGGTGACACAAATAAATAAAAGGATATACCATGCTCATAGATTGGAAGAAATAATATTGCTAAACTGTTCTTACTACCCAGGGCAATATACAAATTCAACCCAATCTTTATCAACATACAAATGGCATATTTCACAGAACTAGAACAAAGAACCTCAAATTATATAGAATCACAGAAGACCCCAATTAGCCAATGCAATTTTTAGAAATAAGAACAAAACTGGAGGCCTCATCCTCTCTGCTTTCAAACTATACTATAAAGCTATAGTAATCAAAACAATATGATAGTGGCACAAAACAGGCACATCAATCAATGGAGTAGACTATAGAGTCTTTAATTTTTAATTGAATTTTTTACATTTATTTATATTTAGAAACAAAACCTATTATCATATTCCAGGTTATTACTTTCTGCATACAAATAACATTATTGCTTTTTAAAATTATACTTTCAATGCATGAGCATAAATAGAAGAATTAAAAGCATTTATATGGATATATAGATATGGAATTAGTACTCCCCATATATAATGCACATCCTTATTTTTCCCTCAAAACTTTGGGCTTAAAAGCATGCATTATACACAGTAAATATGGTATTTATCCATCTGGTATAGTATATTCACTGTTACTGTTTGTCTACCTCCACTGGAATATAAGCTCAATGGAATCAGAAAAGTGTGTCTCTTTTATTCAAGTCTGTACGTCTAATGATAGAACTGTGTCTGGCAAATAGTAGACATTCAATAAACATTTGTGAATTATTGAAATTAACAGATACATTTAAAATAAGAATCTAATGACACAATCTACTTTTCTACATCCTATAAATTCTTTCAAGGCAAACATGTTGTAATATTTAAACTTGGTTTTCTATACTCCTAATGCATTTCCTTGAATAAAGCTATGCTCAATAAATGTTTATAAATTGATTAAATGAGTAATTTATAGAAAGCCTAGTGTAAAATTTTCAAGTTATGGATTAACTTAAATCCACTGTGACCACAAAATTGGAAGCTTCTAACTGCAGGGATTGAACTCATTGTCTTCTTGGCAAGAAAAAACGTACATTAAAATTTATTTTTCTATGTTCTCAAACCTCATCCTTCTCTTGAAGTCCTAAATTTGACTTTATTATGATGAAAGGGAAGAGAAAGACAATAAATACATCATACCAAATATATAAAATAAAATGTTAGGTGTTAAATGAAAGAGGGAAGTAATGAAGAGGAAGAGATAGAAGTGATTGTTAAGCAAGAGATGATTATGGCTTAGAAATCTCCAAAATGCAGTTTCTGACACTAAAATATAATAATAGTCATTGATTTAGAAGGTGGTTCTTAGGATTAAATATGTTAAGAAATGTAAAATATTTAGTCAATATTTAGTCCAGTGTCTAGACTGTAGTTGATTCAATAACTGTTAAATATAATGTGTAGGGCTTAGATAAATATGTAGCAAATAGTCATTATTTTATCAAAATTATTATTGATAACAGATTTAAGGACATCGAGTAGATTAAACATTGTTTTAGTCAAGTGCATGAGGTAATCCAAAAATTATTACAAAAGGCAGGATTCTATCCTGACTGTGAAAGAAAAGGAGGTTTGGAAAAACCACTGAGACCAGAGATATTCACAAATACGTGAACAAAGGATAACTTCTGATTTTTCTATTGCTGTTGGCTTTTAAGGCCTTAATTACCACCGACTGATTGAAATGTCTAGAGTAAGGAGACATTGCAAACTAATTTTTATTGCTTTTTTTTCTTGAGAATTTGGTGCAGTTGCTTAGACAGACTATAACCCTTTAGTATTGCAATCTCCAGATCACTACTTTCAATAAATTAAGATTTGTGTACTTCAAAATATCGTTTTACAAATAAAAATCTATAGCACTGATTTAAATAACTCATAAGATGTTATTCTTTAGGCATCCAGTTTCTATCTCTTTCTTTCATGGGAGTATCTTTCCTTTTAGTTAGTGTGTCTTTTCTCCTGTCTGGTGTAAATTTGTTGGTACTGGAATAAAAGAAGACTATGTGTAATACAGAGTTATCATGATATGTATAACATTACGGATATATATATATATATATATGGATATATCTATATGTCTATATCTATATAACAGGATGAATATTTAGTATGTCATCACCCACATTAAATTTTTATAACATCAGCTGGATCAGAAACAAATAATAAAAAGCTTCTGAATAAATTAGATGTTTTCAAATTTCCAAAGTACCAATCCATATTTTTTATTTCTTACATTTGGAATACAGCTAAATTGTGGAACTCGTTCTACAAATGCATGTACACTAATTACATCAAATTACACATTTATTTAGCAGATGTCAAATACTAGGTACAGTATTAAAAGGGAATAAAGAATTTAGAGTATGTTAAAGCCTGCAGGAATATAAAATTAATTCCACTCTTTCAGTTAACAGAGTGTGCACTGGATATATTTATTTCAATAGTAGAGTGTGAACCCTCAATATCAACAATATCTTTGTGGTGTATACATGTTATATGGAAAAAGTAGAGGACGTGGGAATTTTGTTTTGGGGTGGTATGAAAAGTGCCTCTGTCTCTTCATTTAATGATTTTAGAATCTTCTTTGATTGGGTGACAAAGTATTCTATTATTTTTTTGCATTTTTATTCCTGTCCCTGTTGCTAAGGAACTTTTTTTCTTCTCAAAGCTAAATCTTCTCTTCCCACTTGCATGTTTCATTCTGACTTCGGTGCATGAATGATTTCTCCAGACCTCCAGACCTCTTTTTCCTGGTCACTTTGCTTTCCCTATGGCAGGCCATAGGGTCTCAAGGATTTAGGAATGTGAAATAATACCAAAGAAAATAGGAATTCTTGAATGAAGCTAGTTATACATCAGCCTCACACTGGACTGCTGGAATCTTGAATCTGCCCCTCATTAACTGCATGGATGTGATCAAAGTACAATAAATGTCTTGACTATTCTGTTTCATACTTTAAACAAGGTTGAAAAAATAATAGTGCTTACTACATAGGAATGTTGTGGTAATCAAATGAAGTGATAGTTTCCTATTAATATTATGAATATGGTCTCAGTAAACCCTTTTAGGAAAATAGTCAACTCATTTTTTACCCCAAGGAGAAACTACAGAAATTACAGTGACTCATGTCTGACTCTACATGCAATCTGAAAAATATATGAATTTATTTTCAAAAACCACTCAAAGGACATAAATTGAGAGAACTTTGTCATGAATTAATCGCCAAGCCAGAGTATGTTAACCTGGCTTTTGGTCTTTGTAAGATTTAATATTTTCTTTCACTGAAGAACGTTGTTCTGTTTTATTTGCTTACCACAATATTTTACTTTAGTTTACCTGTTGTATTCCTTGATTTAATTTCTGTGTGTCCTGTGATTTCTCTTAATATCATCCACCTGCTGCAGTTGCCCTGATACTCTTTAAAAGAAGCTAATTTCACCATAGACCACTCTTTGTAGGAGACAAGTGAGCTGTCACAGAACAGGAGGCATCGCAATGGGTCTTGACATAGCTAATAGAATTGTACTCTGCTCAAGGGCATAACACTGTTTTGTTTGTCACTATCATAATACCAGAAATATGAGAAAGCATATTTGAAAGGGAACGTGGTTCCAAAGAGGGCAAAGCCAACACACAGCTATGAAGAAGCTGACTAGTAGCAGGATTATCGTGATGATAGCATCTCGCACAGAAAATCAAAGCCTTGGGTGAACAAATGCACAGGCTGCTCCAGGCCTAATCAGTCTTCTTTCTATCTGAAGAGGTGACCAAGTGATACAGTCTGGTTTCTCTTTGTTTGGTGCCTGCCTGTGTCATGATTTGCAAGCCCTTCCACAGCATAACAGGCACCATTACATACTTATATATTTCCTCTCTACTCTTGTCCCTTTATATTTCACTCAATGTCAATAGTTTTGGAATTATTACATCAGAGAACATAACAGTCTTAATATAACATTTAGAGCTCTTCTTCATTCATAAAATATTACTATTAATATTAAATAGAAACCATTTGAATTAAGGGTGTGATTACCATGGCAAATATAGAAAAGTATAATCAAGTAAAGACTGTAAAAGCATGTATCCATTACCATGAAACAAAAGTTTTTTTCTTAAAAGGGAATATGATAAAACATTGAAATGGGGTTTGGTGACTATCAGGTCTTTGGGTGATATCTTTTACACATTTTAAGTTTTTATTTTTCTGTAAAAATAATTTTAAAATAAAAATAAAATCAGCCACTTATTTCATGGTTTGGTGTAGCACTAGCTCATTTGTGAAAAGGAAGAATTCCAAGTAAGTAATATAGGACACTTCAGTGATTGCAGACGTGATCCTCTATTGTAAAAATGATGGGAAGATACCTGCAGAAAGACAGAATGCTGCTGGCAAGGCAACAGGGCATTCTGGGCTGAGGTTTGCCTGGTAGAATTAGGCTTCCATGTTTTTCTAATAAAACAAGTCACTCTGTTGCCTGAAGGTAAAAAAAGTCAATTTTGAGATTAAATTAGTCAAGTGCTTGATTTCAGTGTATGATGGTGCTCCTGTGACTTTGTTCACTCCATTATTTTGTCAAGTTCTCACTGGAACCCTCCAGAACATGAAGTCCATTCCTGATTTGAACTTTGTTGATGAAGGGTTCTTTTCCTTTCTGATTTCCAATAGTATATATTTTTCTCACCCTGGCACCAGCTCTTTTCATCCTCCCTCCTTTTAAATGATAAGTTATTTTAAAGATAGAACTTTCACAGGTGAACTAAACAGTTATCTACAATATGGTATCTAATCAAATACAAACATGTTTAAAGGATACTGAAGATGTTGCTCACAACACCTGCTAAATTTCTCAGATGATTGTTTTAAGATGAAGTTAAGTAATTTATATTTATAGAAGCTTAATCGAAAGAACAGCCATGCCCATTAAATTTCTACCTATGGCACACCAGCAATGCCCATACTTTTCAGTTTTTGGTGATGCTTATCAGAGTTCTCACTGTCTTTTCATCATTAAAATATCTGACTTACAGGGATCGGTTATAGTTTTATTAAAACACAGCAGCACAACTTTGGTGGGGGGCACTTATAGCTCATTTCTTCAAATGAAATTGGAGTTTTATGGGGGGCATATCCTTGAAAAAGTAAAATATTAAATTTTACCGTATGGTTAAAATGCATCATTTGATGAAATCATTTTTATACCATAAAAAGATATAAGAAATGAAGAGTCTCTAGCTTTGTTTTCTCTCAAAAAGCAAATCAAATTCCTGGGATGCCAAAGCTGCAGTAATACCTTTGCTGTGCAGTGCGTCCCAAGTTCATTATTGCTGTAGTTGATGCCAGCTCCTTGCTTACCACAGCAAAGAGAATGTTTTTCCATTTACATTCTATTCTCCAGATTGAGTGAAAAGGGTGCAAACATCACAACAAGCACAGTGAGAAAGATGATTTTAATATCTTTGCAACTGCTCCTTGAAACATTCTCAAAATACCTCTTTCCATGGTCCTTTCATAACACTTCCCAGCCTGGGTCATGTGCACATAATCTTAGGGGAATGGGAGCCCCAATAAGAACACTGAAAAAGTTCCCACCCAGTGAACTATATGCACCTGTTATAGACATTTAAAGAATTATAGATTTTGGATTTATTCCTGAGCTTGCTTTCACAGTCTCTATATTTACATAGGTGAAGCAAACCCAGAGCGAGACTGTGCTGCCGAAGAGCATGTTTTTATTCAGTATGTCAACCATGAAAGAAAGAAAAGACAACTTTCATCTAATACCTAGAGTGAGGACCCAGAGCAGAAAGTAGTCTCAGTTTGCTCCACTTTTGCCTCCTGTGACTTGTGAGACTGGATTAATCAGCACTAGTTTTACATCAAAAATATTTGATAAATGCCCATTAATCATTGGCTATGGTGTGATTTTAAAGCATTTAGAAAAAGCTGTTGGACACAAGTCACAGGGGCTAATCACATCATTGCAAAAACAGGTATTTTTCAAATGGGAAGATAGTAAAATAACAGCATTTTTTAAAAAGTGGGGTGTTATCTGATTCACTCTAGGCAGAAATATACTACTATGGGATTTATATTCTTTCATGATGATGAACCATCTTTTTCTCTAACTTAGTGGCAACACATCTTTTAGAAAGAAAATGTTCTGTTACCTCCTGAGTGCAAAAAGAAAAGGGTAAATGAAAGTGGTTGTGATGTGATGAGGTAGGCTAGCATAGAGTATCTAAAAGAGTACTCATTATGAAGGTGAACAGAGGTGCAGAGTATTTAAGTGTTTTGCTCAAGGGCACTGAGATTATTGGAATGGGCTGGCTTTGTGTTATCTATGATACTAAGAATCTTATATTTACAGATGTCTAGGCTTCTGGTCTCATCCTTTTTATTATTGCATACAGAATTAATTATCACTAAATCTATACCAAAAAAGCCATAAAGAATATCTTCTGCATTGTACTTTTTCTAGGAAAATTCAGTTTTCATTCTTGATTCAATGATTCATTCTTGATTCAGTTTGTACTGGAGAAGAATGTTAGAAGGACCAGCTGGAGAGCAAGGCCATTCCATTGGAACTTATACCCTAGTGCAAAGGAGGCTATGGGGCTGATAGAAGTTTTCTTTATGAGAATGAACCCCTTTATCACAGGCATTGTATTCTACTATGTACTTGGAATATATTGAATAAATGTAAATAGCAGCACATAAAAATGATTCTTGGTCCCTAAATCTCATATTTATATAAATATGCATACTAGATATTAGAATAGTATGGTGGAATAATGTTGGGGTTTTACTCTTTCATAACTGGTTTGAAATATGCTTTAAAAACTGAAACAGCATTCTCATTTTAATACAGGCATTTAATATAAAAAAATTCAGCAAACAGAGATTATCCTTCAATAGTTAACTGAGTACCTAATTAGGGTTTCTTAAATGCAATTACTCTCTGGTTGTATGTTAAAGTCTATATTACAAAGGCTTTAACACAAGAACAATAACCACATTTTTCACCTAGACAAAGGAGTGGTTGTTCCTGTCTTTCTATAGGTGATGGAAATAACGGGTTTATGATAAACTCCCTGTTTGACTTAGATTAATACATATCATCCTGGTTTCCAAAATTTACCAGACAAATAATAGGTCATCTTTTGAAGGCATGCTATATACATATTCATTTCATCATAGTCCTGTGCCTATAAACTTTTAGAGTTTGGAAGTTCAGTGCTACAATACCTCCTTTAAAGGCTGTCTCTGTATTCTTCTTACTTCCAAATTTGTCCTTGTTCAGTCTACAAAGTGTAAGCCAGGCTTCTCAGAGTGAGCTCATGCATCTAAGGCAACTCAGAAGCTACCAGCTGGGGTGGGGTGGGGGAGGTACACAAGTGCTCTCTACTCTTATAAAAAGCCTACAGGACAGAGTACACTAAGAAATCCATAATTTGTTAGAAGAAATCATTTCCCCTTGATGTGATAACAAAAGTTATATGTAGCTAATGGCACAAGTTCTCCTAGGCCAACACATATGTTTTGCATTTAAATAAATAGGAAAATAAATTAGTGATTATTAAATCAATGCCAATTATGGTGTAATGTTTCATGGTACAGTGACATAATGTTTCACAGTACAGAACCAAATGAAGAGAAATATTAAAGTATGTAGGTTGATAAGTAAGTTAGTGATTACTGCTCTAAACCCTTTTTTAAAAAATAATTTAAAAAAAGATTTTATTTATTCTTAGAGAGAGGGAAAAGGAGGGAGAAAGAGAAGAAGAGAAGCATCAATGTGTAAGAGAATCTTCTATTTGTCACCTCTGCATGCACCTTGACCAGGATGGTCCATAGGTCAAATGTGCGTCTTGACCAGGAATCGAACTAGTGACCTTTTGCTTTGTGGACTACACCCAACCAACTGAGTGACAGTGGTCAGGGCTGCTCTAAACCCTTTTCTTATATAACATTTGATCCCACAGCTTATTGTCTGTCAGAATACTGTCAAATGAAGAAATGAATAAGTGCATGAGTCAAGATCCATTTTGTATTTGCTCTGAAGTGTGATCCTTAGTCAATGCAAGAGAACACGCTTCAGTTGCAATTGGTGTTTGTGTATGCTATTGGTACATGTGAAAACTCAACACAAGATTGTCTAATAACTATGCTGTATACCTTAAACTAATACAAAATACTATTAAATGGTAAACTATAAATGAAAAATCAAAGGAATTTTAAAATTAAAATCTGGTGTTTAATTTAGGGGTTCACATGCAAAAATCCACTAATCACGATTAATTAAAATATAGCATTGTGCAACTAGAGTACTATATGACTTTAGTTTCAGATTGGATCACTGCCTTGTTTCTTCTCATCACATGTGTGTGCCTAATCTCCGCAGCCAATTTATAATTTACTTACATACTTACAAAATGCATTTCTTAATCCAAGATTTATAGAGGAGTCAGTTCCTATATGTTGGTTAATTCACTCTTTCACTGAACATAGAGGGTGAACTTGATGCCAAATGAATGAAGGCACAGTCTATTTTTTAAGGAGCTCACAATCTAATAAATTGGATGACTAAAGATTATGATTGAATTGATTATGTGAATTAATAAATAATAAACTAGTAACTAAGTTAAAGCTGCATTATGCATGGCATATACCCTCACATCAGGTGCTGACAGAACACGAATCTTAGAGACTACGGGTGTTTCATTTTAAAGTATGTGTAATACTTCAGCACATTTTGGTTGTAATATTTAGATATTACCCATTATATAATTTTGCTTGTATTTTCACCCAGTTAACACGATTGTTTTAAATAAAACATTAATCTTATCTTATAAAGTATTGCTATCAAAAACAAAAAATGGTTTTAATTATTTCAGGTTGTAATTTGGTAATATTTGGGAATAATTCCTCTCCCTTGTGTACAGTATTACTGACAGATTGCTTTTCTTAGAAAAAAAATATCAACTAAATGTTGTCAAAGAGCGGAGAACAAAAGATCTCACGTAAAATACTTTTTAAAAATTATTTTATTGTTGTTTAATTACAGTTGTCTGTATTTTCTCCCCACCCCTGCCCCCACCACCTCCAAACCCACCTCCCTCCCTTGCTTCCACCCTCCCCCTTGGAACTGGAGAGTACTATGCTAAATGAAATAAGCCAGGCAGTGAGGGTCAAATACCGTATGGTCTCACCTTTAACTGGATCTTATAAAATACTTTTTATATTGTTCCCCATCTCTCCTCCAAAAATCTATGCTAAAAGACTCAGGAATATTATACTTTGTAATACTTCCAAACATTGAATGATCCCAAACTTTCAGTCTAATAAATATCTGAAGTACATTATTTTCTTTTCTGCTTGAAAAAGGCAAAAGAGTTTTCATTGATGGGAGCTGCTGAAATATTTTAGAAAGATCTCAAGTTAAATGTTCACATTGGTAAAATTATGGACCACACAGCTTCTTTTATTTTTCAAAACAGTATTTTAACTATAGTCACTATGTTGTACATTAGTTACAAATATAACTAATTTATAACACAAAAAAGAATCACTTCATATAAAAACACAGTAAATAATAGATCCTTGATTTAAAAACATTTCTGGAATGACTAAGTCCTTTTCTTTCTAATATACAATGACAGACAATATTTTTTTTTAATAATTTGACTTTTTTAAAGATTTTCCTGGCTGGTGTAGCTCAGTGGGTAGAGCGTGGGCTGCGAACCAAAGTGTCCCAGGTTCGATTCCCAGCCAGGGTACATGCCTGGGTTGCAGGCCATAACCCCCAGCAACCGCACATTGATGTTTCTCTCTCTCTCTCTTTCTCTATCTCCCTCCCTCCCTTCCTGTTGCGCATGGGTCACAGGCCAGCAGTGACCACGGAACGCTGTGGATGGCTCGCCGAAAAACACACGAGAAACAAACACACATGCACAGAGACAAGACTAGTTTCTGTGGGGACGTAGGGACAGAATGGCCACCCCCCCTAGTGGGGAGGGCCCTGATTTACCGTCCTTACCTGCTTTTATTGGGCTCATTTTGCATAATAATTCAGGTAAAGTACAGTACTTATCAGTGGGAAGTAAGGAACCATAGAAAACAAGGAATTCTGCTGGTCTATTGAGTGTGGGTCAAAGAGCTGTAAGACTTTGAGGAACAAACTTCCTCCTTGGACCCCTCTCATTCAACTGAGAGCATTCTAAACAAAGAAGGTGTCACAGTAATTTACATGTTCTTTGTTAGGCCTGATCACCCAGGGAATCCGCCCCTTTTCAGCACAGAGCAGCACCGCCCTGTCATTGTTTCAGGCTTAGCACGGGAACTAAGGCAATAAGGAGATTTTCTCCCAGATGAGAACTCAGGCTATGTCAAAGCCGAGGAGCGAGGGTCTGCCACCCTCTTTTGCTGCAGCCCCCAAAGTCCTTCTTTTGGGGGGCCTCCCAAAGTGATCGTGCCTGCCTTAGGTCGTTCCCCCCGTGGGGAATCTTACCCGTCTTTGGCTAACCAACCAAGCTTTTTGGGGTTCAGCAGCAGAAGTAGCATTCCTGCCAGGGAGACAAGCCCTTGTCTCCTTGCTGGCTTACGGTTCCAAGGGCGTTCCCTTAGCCTTAGCCTAGGCGGGGGTTTCAGCTTCTGATACCAGTCAGGGTGGTTCCCAACACCTTCCCTCTCTAAAAATAAATAAATAAATAAATACAAAAATTTAAAAAAAGATTTTATTTATTTATTTTTAGAGAGGGAAGGGAGGCAGAGAGAGAGAGAGAGAGACATCAATGTGTGGTTGCTGGGGGTCATGGCCTGCAACCCAGGCATGTACCCTGACTGGGATTAGAACCTGCAACACTTTGGTTCACAGCCCGTGCTCAGTCCACTGAGCTACGCCAGCCAGGGCACAGTATTTTTATCCTTGAAAAACTTCTTAGTAAAATGACCACCATGATCTATGATTTATATGTGACTCGAAGACAGTTGGGAAACTTGATAGTTGGCAGAAGATAAAAGACATTTCTTTTCTAAATAATCTTTACCTTTCCCAAATATTGTATCACCATTTCACTTTTATTCAATGATTGTTAAGTAACTAGTGAGCTACTATCTAGTGAGCAAGCACCTCACGATGACCCTAACTTCAATCATTATCTTCATGTTGTAGCTGAGAACACCAACACCGGAGAAGTTAAGCGATCTACGCAAGGTCACACCACTGTTTAAATCAAACTAAAGCACAGTTTTTGTTTCTCTTCAAAAGGGTTTGAAATCTTAACCTTTGAATAGGTTCTACAACTTCACCTTTCAGCAGTCACTTTGTGTTTTGTGTACGTTTGCAGCTATAATACAAGGTGGCTAATGACCTTGCACAGATCTCAAATAACGGCTTATGCATGTTATGGTGTTATTGCTCCCTGTCAGTCCTTGGCCCTGTTCCTCCTCAGCTCACCAGTTTCTTTTTTCCCCATTGGCTGCACTCCTCCAGAAAGCCTACCTTGATTGACCCTCCTGCTTCTTAACATCCTCTTCCGTTAAGGTTCTCTCTGCTCCCTCTCTGTGAGTCTATGCTTCATGATGCTCTGCTCTGCCGATGATGTGTCAGTGACTGGGCCAAATTCATCAGCACCTTTCTGTGAAGAAAACATGAAATTACACAATTCTAAACTGAATCCACGTCCAAAACTTAGGCAAACAGTGAAATTACGGTAAGATTGTCCCTGAGATCCCTTATTGTAATAAAAACAAGAGAAAACAGCTTACTAGTAAATGGATATCAATCAAGTTATTTAGAATGGTTTCCCAGATGAAATATAAATATTCTTGTTATACCCATGAGGACCTCTGTAAATTCCCTAAACAAGAAAATACGTGTTGAGACTCTTTTTCCTTCAGTACTACTATTACATTTTGTGCTGTCAGATTTGTGGCTGAGAAGAAATTTAGTAAATCAGTATGTCTATTAAGAACTGACCATAATCTATTTTGTCTATTGCTTTACAATATGTAACACAATCTCACTGACAGTATTGTATTTGATTCTCACAGCATTGCTGAGAGGAAAGCAGAGAAGAAAATTCTTTTGGTATACCTTATAAGTCCTCTTAGCTTCTCTCTGGCAGCATTGTCACTTTTACACACCTATATCACATTTCTTTATGTATTTTATACTTTGGTAAATTATAATCACAAAGTTTGGATAAATAGATACTACCACCTGCTTCAATGGAGGTATTATTTTATTTTGGTTCACATAAAAAATGAAAGAAAAAAAAATCAAGTGTTTCAGCCTAAAAAGATCCTAATTTATTCCTGATTAAATCTTTACCATGCTGATGAATAAAAAAATTAAAATTTTGTGAACACCTGTCTAAGAGCAGTTTTGTATTAAATGTAATAGCTATTCTGTTTGAATTTATCTTAGAAATCGCAGGAGAACATTGAAATTTTATGGTAGATGATGCATTGTTTTAGTTTCAATAATGGGAGGATTTGGGGCAAGCAAAGAGATAGAGTAACATTCGGTGGGAATCACTGAATATTGCTTTGCTACAGATCATATTGGAGTGGTTGAGATTTCACTGCCCTGATGCAAGTTACATTACAATGCATTTATTTGTCAGGGCAGTACTTCATTAGCATCCAGTTCTGGGATTTGCATGAGAATGAATCTTCTCGCAGCTTGAACATAAAAGACTAATGGAGTTCAAAATCAACATGGCATTTGAAAGCTTTAGTTCAGAATCAGTGAGGTGAGGAGGTGGAAGTTAATGTTGCATTCTGTTCTGCTCATGTGAAACTGATAACAAATATTTGGTGTGTATGTGTTTCCATCTCTATCTGTGGATGTTGGGTTTTAGCTCTCTATCTATTTTAGCTTATCCACATGTTTCTGTTGATGCTAAATCAAAGTTGTAGCGCAGACATAAAAGGAAAATGGTGATTTTAGTTGTTTTAGAAAAGGAAATAAAACATGATGGGTTAGGGATTTGTTATAAAGCACCAAAACTGCACAAAGTCACATGAAGTCATTTACAGCTGACTCAGTTTCTCAGGGGCATTGAAGGGTCAGCCGCCCCTCACCCCCCTTCAAAAAAAAAAAAAAAACACTCTATGTAAAATGTGATCAAATTACCCAGTGGAAGCATTCTGAATCTGTACACTACTATTTTAATAGTATCCTGTTTTATAACAGTAGTAAAACTTACTAAAATTGTTTAAAGATTATTCTAGGTTAAAAACAATACTTATTTTAAAGGACTATCTAAATAAAGCTATCTGTAGCAAGAAATAAAATTCTCTATAACACTCACAATGTTTAACGATTGTTAAAAAGTTGCCAGCTCAAATTTCTTGGTTCATACAGGGTCCAAGAATCCAATGGTCAAGAACTTGAATCCTGGTCAGATAAAACTTCAACCTACCTGAGATAAGGAGTTGCATATTTTTTTTGTCCTCAGGAGTGGAGTTCAGGAAGGTATCATCCAGTCAAGGAGAATGATGCAGCAAGGCGAAAAATTATGCTAGCAAGTTCCAAGACCTGGCTGCAGCAGAGGCTCTGAGATTTGTGAATGAGCAGATGTCGGCCTGCTCTGAGGAGGAAAGGGCTGTAAAATTTAAAAATAAAGGACCTCAGTACCTTGGCTACAGTATTGCACTCCCTGCCAACACTTAAAAATGTTTCATTTGAGGAAAGAGGGGTGCTTCTCTGCAGGAGAGAAAAAGGAATGAATTACAAAGCAACAAAATTTCAAGAAAAACAAAGCATGAAGCAGCAACAATAGGAAAAACTGTGGCAAAACTTACCTCATTGGTAGTTGAGTTGAGCATTGAGAAGAGATTCAAAGATCTGCAGATATGGAGACAAGCAAAGGAAGAGAAAAAAAATCACAAATGATGACCAAACAGTAGTGACCCTTTCAGTTAGCTGATATGAAGATCAACTACCACCCTAGAAAGAAGACTTCTACCACCCTTGAAGACTCCTAGAAAGTTAAGTGAGTGGGTAAGGAGTAAGGTCAATCTCTTGGCAATTGGAAATTATTAATGCATATAATGTTTGTCCAAACTATAAAGTGATGTTCCTTCAGATCCTCAAATCAGCAGGTTCTAGAACATCACAAGTGATACTTCAGTCAATACGGCCAGCTGATTTCTTGTTAGTTCATTTCAATAAGAGAACTTCTCCAATGCCTGGCCTCACCTTTGAAGAACACATCTGACAGGTTCAGAAGCCTATCCATAATGGAGTTCTCCACACACAGAATAAGTTTAGTGTAAAACCTGGAAAACCTTTTCTTTTAAATATCTAGTCTCAATACTCCTCAATTTCAAGTTCTTCTCCAGATGTATCTTCTATCTCCTTGCCTTAGTGTTACCAGACCTTGAATGTCAGGTTCTTGAGTCCCAATGTCATAGAAATGAGCACTGAAATCAGGACAAGATCAGGCAGATAGAGTTTATTGAAAAGAACTTCTGCACAGGGAGTCAATTAGAAAGGAGAAGTCAACCCCCCAAGTGGTTCTTGTGGATGACTTACAGAAGGGCACTGGGGGTGGATGTAGGGCCTGGAAATGAGGATGAGGTCAGTTGTCCTATGATCATTTGTTGATCCTGGAATCATACAAGATGTCCTCCATGGTCAGTGGACCACTCAAAGGGCCTGTAAAATCATTCTTGTGCAAATATTCTACTTACCATTTAACTGACAAAATAACTCTTGTAGAACACACTGTTAAGAAAAGATGTTATCATTGTACATTATTTCTTTAAAGGATGTAGTTAGGTTAATTTCAACTACAGAATTTTATTAAAAACAAGGAGTAATAGTTAGGCTTCTAAGATGGAGTAATTTAGGAAAATACAGAGTTCCCTAAAGACAGTGTTACCCCTATACTGTATCAGCATATACATGATCCACTTTTTTCAAGGAATTGCTTTTCCTCAAGCCTATATTCATCTATATCCATTTTTGAAATGACTGGCTACATCATCCATATGGCTGTTCAAATAAAAATATAAAAATCTCTTTGGAAATCATTTTTGCCCTGGTTTTTCAGTTCTAATTCATTTCTCAATTTCCAAGCATTCTACTCTTATACATTTATTCTATTTCCTTTTCTACATTTTGTTTATCAGTCCCTATTCCAGGGCCTATTCAGCTGTCCTCTATAGTGTTTATATAAACTCTGGACAAGTTTCTTCATGTCAATTTTTGCTTCTGTTCAATCAGCTCTCCTTAAAGTAGTCACATTGATTATTTATAATTTCAAAAAGCAAATGTTATATTACACCATTCTTGTCTCTCTCTCGAGACTCTAATTTCTTCCAAATACCCAAAAAGAAAATGTCAAATTCCTTAAAATGGCCTACAAAGTAATGCTTAATCTTACCTTTCTGTTCAGAAGTTGTCTCTGTGTTTTTTTAGGCTTTTATTTTTCAGAGGGTGTTCACTTTTTGATTGATTAATTGATTGATTTGACCTTTCTCTTTAAAATTTAAAACAGTTCTACTGAAATTTTATATACAAGTCTATACATATTAAATGTGTTTGCACATATGCAAACAACTGGGGTACCATTATGCAATTGGCATAATAGACGTAGCCAACACTTCCCAGAATTTGTGTCCCTTTTCTGGTGTACATGTGTAACAAGAACACTTACCCTGAGATCTTTGGCAGTGCCCAGTACTGTCTTATTAACTGGAGGCACTATGGTATACAGCAGACCTCTTGAACTCAGTCACTGTGTATAACAAACTTTATACCCACCGAACATCAACTCCCCATTACCCCTCCCACTCCGCCAGTCCCTGGCAATTACCATCCTACTTTCTGCCTCTACAATGCAGATTATTTAATATAAATCATATAAGTGGAATCATGCTGAATATTATTTCATCGTATGCATATATGACATTTTCTTTATGCACTCCTTGTCTGTGGACATTTGTGTTGTTTTCTTTTCTTGGCTATTCTACTTCAATGAACACGGTCATGCAAATATTTCTTTGAAATCCTGATTTCAGTTATTTTGGATAAATACCCTGAAGTGGGATTGCTGGATTACACTGTAGTTCAATTTGTTTTTAATTTTTTGAGTAATCTACATACTGTTTTCCATAGCAGCTGTAAACTTTTTTACAAGTTTACATTTCCATCAACAGTGTATAAAGGTTCCAATTTATTCAAAGCCTTACAAGCTCTGTAATTCTTTTTTCTTTTATTTTCTTCCTTTCATTTCTACTCTCTCTTTCTCTCTCCTTGATAATAGCCAACCTAATAGAAGTGAGAGGTGATATCTCATTGGGGTTTTGAGTTGTATTTCCCTGATTGTTAGTGCTATTTACCATATTTTCATTTTTTTTATTTTTAGTTTTTTTATTTTTCTGTTGTGTTTTTTAGATTGTCATTTAACTATCTTACAGACCTCTCCCCACTGCAATCGCCACACTGTTGTCTATATCCATGAGTCCTTTTTCCTTTTGGCTCAATTCCTGTCCCAAAACTCCCTGCACACAATAGCTATCATCCTGCTCTCAATCTATGAGTATGTCCATCTTTATTTTGCTTTTTAGTTCAGTGTATTCATTAGATTCAACATATAGGTGAACTCATGTGGTATTTGTCTCACTCTGACTGGCTTATTTCACTTAGCATGTGTTCTCCAGGTTTATCCATGATGTTGCAAAAGGTAAAATTTTCTTCGGTTTTCTGGACAAATAGTACTACTCCATTGTGTAAATGTGTCATAGTTGTTTTATCTACTCATCTACTGATGGACACTTGGGTTGCTTACATATCTTGGTGATTATAAATAACACTGCAATGAACATAGAGTAGATTGTGTTCTTTTGAAATAGTCTTTCAGATTTCTTCATGTATATTCACAGAAGTGGGATCTATGGGTCAAAAGACAGATCCATTTTTAAATTTTGGAGGTATCTTCATACTGCTTTCCACAGTGAAACAACTTTCTGCATTCCCAGCAACAGTGCAAAAAGAGTTCCCTTTTCTCCACATCTTCAGTAGCACTTATTGTTTATTGATTTATTGATGGTAGCCATTCTTACAGGTATAAGGTGATATTTTATTATGGTTTTAATTTGCATCCCCCGATGGCTAGTGATGTTGAACATCTTTTCACATGTCTGTGGGCAATCTATATGTCTTCTGAGAATTGTCTATTCAGGTCCTTTGCCCACTTTTTTAATTGGGTTGTTTGTTTTTTGGTGTTGAGTTTTTAAGTTCTTTATAAATTTAGGATATCAATCCCTTATCAGACATATCAGCAAATATGTTCTCCCAATCCGTGGGTTGTTTTTATATTCTGTTGATATTTCCCCTTGCTGTATAAAAGCTTTTCATTTTGAGGTAGTCCCATTTTTTTAAATTTTTGCTTTCATTTCCCTTGCCTGGGGGTATATATGAGATAAAATATTGCTATGAGCAATGTCCGAGATTTACTGCCTGTTTTCTTCTAGAATTTTTATGGTTCTGGGTCTAATATTTAAGTCTTTAACCCACTTTGAATTTATTCTTGTTTGTGGTGTAAGAAGGTGGTCTAGTTTCATTTTTATGTACATATCTGTCCAATTTTCCCAACATCATTTATTGAATAAATTGTCTTTAGTCCATTTTCTGTGCTTGCTTCCTCTGCCAAATATTAATTAACTATTAAGATGTGTGCTTATTTCTGTGCTCTCTATTCTGTTCCATTGATCTATATGTCTGTGTTAATGCCAGTACCATGCTGCTTTGATTACTATGGCCCTATAATATAGTTTGATATTAAGCAGCATGAGTCCTCCAACTTTGTTCTTTCTCAGGACCACTGTTGGTATGTGGGCCTTTTGTGCCTCCGTATTAGTTTTTGAAATATTCATTCTAGTTCTGTGAAATGTTATGGGAATTTTGATATAACTTGTGTTGAATTTATTGATTTCTTTGGGTAGTGTATACATTTTAATGATGTTAATTCTTCCTATCCATGAACACAGTATGTGCTTCCACTTATTTGTGTCTTCTTTAATTTCTTTATTCAGTGTCTTATAGTTTTCTAAGTACAAGTTTTTCACATCCTCAGTTAGATTTATTCCTAGGTATTTTATTCTTTTTTAAGCAATTGTGAATGGGATTGTTTTCTTAATTTTCTTTTCTGTTAGTTCAATAATGACAATAAAAATGCAACAGGTTTCTAAATACTAATTTTGTATTCTGCCATTTTGCTGAATTCATTTGTCAATTTTAATAAGAGTGTTTTGTTTTATGGAATCTTTGGGGTTCCCTGTATATAGTATCCTGTCACCTGCAAATGAAGACAGTTTTACTTTTACCTTTCCAATTTGGATGCCTCTTATTTCTTCTTCTTCTCAGATTGCTATGTCTAGGAGTTCCAATACTATGTTGAATAAGAGTTGAAAATGAACATCCCCTTCTTGCTCCTGATCTTAAGGGGAAAGCTGGTAGTTTTTGATCATTGAGTGTGATGCCGACAGTGGGTTTGTCCTATATGGCCATTATTATGTTTAAGTATGATCATCCTATTTCTACTTTGCTAAGAGTTTGCTGGATTTTATCACATGCCTTTTCTGCATCTATTGATAATACTATGTAGTTTTCATCTTTCATAGTTTTCCATGGGGGACAGCTGAAATTTTAGATGTATATTTCAGCATCTCCCCCTGAGAAGTGTGGGGCCTAAAGCCCGAGCCAAGCTCACCTGATTACAGCACCAGAGCCACAAAGTAACCTAGATAACATCCATCTATGAACAACAGAGCAGTTTCTGTCTACCAGGAAAAGATGAATAAAGAATAGGGCTAACACAAAAAAATTCCATTTGCAGCCACTTACCCTAGACTCTGGAAAGGGAGGCCAGAGTGTATGAGAGATGTCGAAGACAGTTTGGGCCTCATAGGTCTGGGGAGAAACCTGAAGAAACATCCCCCCAGCTCCCTGTGCTGAGTTATTCCCCATACTGCATGAGCCATGTTCCCAAGCAGATAGCTCCCTTCTAAGTGGCATCAGCTTGAGAGGAAGCAATTTTCCTGCCCACAGAATTTACAGTTCCCTAACCCGTGGAGCTTAAGCTTGGCTGCTGAGGAGTACTATTGGAGGTTATCTCACTAATTAAGTTTAACAAGTAAGGCAGACCTCTTGAAGCTCTGAGACTTTAGCTGAGCTTCCCCAATCCTGATAATAATAAAGCCAGCCTTAGTGCGCAGCCTAGTCTTTCTGCACACAAACAGGCCCAGCATAGGGAACTACAACCTGTGGATTGCTGATAGCTCTAAACAGGCTGCCCAGGGCCAGTCACAAGCCGTCTCTGACATTGGTCTGAACCATAGTCTTTACAGGTCTACCAAATACATAGAAACAAACACAAAAAGGCAGCCAAAATTAGAAGGCAAAGAAATAGGCTTCAAATGAAAGAACAAGAGGATTCTCCAGAAGAAGAATTAAATGAAAGATAGTTAGAAGGATTAATGCAAAGAATTAAGGCAAAGGCAAGAGGAATTCAAAGAAGAATTAAATGGAAGTAAGCAAATTATCAGATATAGAATTTAGAGTAATGATTATAAGGATACCCAAGAACATAAAAAAAGACATAGAAGCCATAAAAGGGACCAGTCAGAAATAAAGAATGCAATATCTGAAATAAATAATACACTGGAATGAATAAATAGTAGGTTAGATGAAGAAGAGGATCAAATAAGCAACTTGGAAAACAAGGTAGGAAAAAAAAACATTAAGCAAAGCAACAAAAAAAAAAAGGAAGAAAAAGTGAAGACAGCTTAAAAAGTCTTTGGGATAACATGAAGCATAATCACAACCACATCATGGGAATCCCAGAAGGAAAATAGAGTGAGCTAGGGTTCAAGTATCTATTTGAAGACATAATGACAGAAAATTTCCCTCATCTGGTGAAAGAAAAAGACACAAAAGTCCAGAAGTCACATAAAGCCCCAAACAAGATGTACCCAAAGAGGCCTACACCAAGACACATCATAATTAACACAACAAAGCTTAAAGACAAGGAGAGAATCTTAAAAGCTGCAAGAAAAAAGCAGGTAGTTACTTACAAGGGAGCTCCAATTAGGCTGTCATCTGATTTCTCAACTGAAACATTTCAAGTCAGAAGGTAGTGGTGTGAAATATTCAGGATGATGAAGATCAAGTACCTATAACCAAGGCTACTTCATCCAGCAAAGCTTCCCAGACAAGAAAAAGCTAAAGGAATTTCTTAACTGCAAACCAGTACTGCAACAAATGTTAATGGACTTGATTGAAGTAGAAGGAGAAGAATAAAAAGAAAAGAAAGAAAACATAGTCTAACAATACAATGGCACTAAATACATATCTATCAAAAATTGCATTAAATGTAAATGACTTGCATGCTCCAACAAAAGACAGTGTAGCTGGATGGAAAAGAAAAAAAAGACCTATATATACACTACCTCCAAGAGACTCACCACTGATTAAAAGATATACACAGACTAATTTAAAAGGAGGGAAAAAGGTATTTTATGCAAATAGAAAAGAAAAAAGCTGGGGTAGAAACACTTATATCAGGCAAAATAGACTTTAAAATCAAAGCGGTAGTAAAAGACACAGAAGGACACTACATAATGATAAAAGGATCAGTCCAACAAAAGGACATAACCTTAGTAAATATGTATATATCCATCACAGGAACACCAAAATAAGTAAAGCAAATCTTTTTTTTTTAAATTTATTGCCTATAATTTTAAAAAAAGATTTTATTTATTTATTTTTAGAGAGGGAAGGGAGGGAGATAGAGAGAGAGAGAGAAACACCACTGTGTGGTTGCTGGGGGTCTTGGCCCACAACCCAAACATGTACCCTGACTGGGAATCGAACCTGCGACACTTTGGTTCACAGCCCTCACTCAATCCACTGAGCTATGCCAGCCAGGAAGTAAAGCAAATATTGATGGATATAAAAGGAGAGCTCAAATAAGATACAGTTATAGTAGGGGATTTTAACATTCCATTGACATGAATGGACAGATATTCAGACAGGATATCAACAAGGACTCAGCAGCCTTAAATGACACAGTAGATCAAATAGATTTAATGATTTCTTCAGAGAATTTCACCCCAAAACAGCAGAATACAATACTCTTTAAGTGCCCATAGAACACTTTCTAGGATAGACTACACAATCAGTCAATCAATCACAAGAAACACTGAAAAATGCACAAATCCCTAGAAGCTAATAACCTGTTTTTAAACAATGAATGGGTCAAGAAAGAGATCAAGGAAGAAATCAAAAGTTGCCTTGAAACAAAAATGAGAACACAGCAATTCAAAATCTGTGGGACACAGGGAAAGCAATCCTAAGAGGGAAATTCATGACATTACAGGCCTATCTCAAAAAACAAGAAAAAAAACCCCCTCAAATAGACAACCTAACTTCCCACTTAAAGGAACTTGATAAAGAATAACAAATAAAGCTTAAAGTTAGTAAAAGGAAGGAAATAAATATCAGAACAAAAATAAACAAAATAGAGTTTAAAAAAGATACACAAGATCAATTAATCCAAGAGCTAGTTCTTTGAAAAGATAAAGAAGATTGACAAACCCTTAACCAGACTGATCAAGAAAAAAAGAGAACCCAAATAAATAAAATCAGAAGTGAAAAGGAGAAATTACAGCTGACACCAGAGAAAAACAAAGAGTTGTAGAGAAAATATTATGAACACCTATATGCCAACAAATTCATCAACCTGGATAAATTCGTAGAAACATAACATCCTCTACAAATAAATCAAGAAGAAACAGAGAATCTGAATAGACAGATTACACCTAGTAAAATTGAAGCAATAATCAAACAACTCCCAACAAACCAAAAGCCCTGAATCTGATGGTTTCACGGATGACCAAACATTCAGGGAAGAACAAATATTCAAGGAAAAACAAACACCTCTGGTTTTTAAAGTATTTCAAAAACTTCAAGAGAAGGGAAAGTTCCCAAGCTCATTTTATGAAGCCAGCATTATCTTAATTCCAAAACCAGATAAAGATACTGAAAAGAAAAGGAAATTACAGACCAACATCCTTGATAAACATGTTACCCTCTTTTCATATACCAAATAATTTTATTATAACAAGAAAATCACTTGAGTTTTAAACAGTAGTCATTTTTTTACATTAAATACTGTGACTCAGTTACCAACTTGAGTTTTGGAATATCAGTAGTTAACTCCATATAATTCTATATATATTTATAAAAATATTTCAATTTTTAATTAGCTAAAATGAATGTCTATTTAAACAGGAGAAATTACATTATGTTGACTTCAACTTGAAAAAATTCCATTTAGAAGTTTAAATTAATCCATATTTTAAGTTTATGTAATGTCTATTTTTTAGTCTGTCTCTCAATTAAATATTTTCTCATATTTTAGGGATGTCATAAAACATAAAAGATGTGATATAAAGGAATAGACAGATGATGAAAATGAAGGAACATCTTGGTGTTTACATAACAATTATTTTGTTCAAACCAAATTTCATAAAACGTAAAACCTTGAATATTACAAGTAAAAAATACATATAACAGTGTTGTAAAAGAACTGTTTCTAGACAGAGCATCTTGTGTTTTAATGTAGTTTGTGAATATGGTCTTAAAACACGTTTTGGGTTTTTTTTTTTAGTGTTAAAACAGGGGCTCAAATAGATACATATTTTTTCAAACAACTCTTCTGCTGCTGACTCTACAAAGTATATACGACAATACATAAAATTTGGTACTCTAATACCTGCTTCACTGAAGCATTATAAGAATTATACTTAATAATGACTTTAAGCATTTATCACAGCCTCAGCCCACTAAGTACTTGATTGGATAATTATAATTCAGCCTCACATGATTTCTATCTTACCAGGACAGCATAATCACTTAAACATCATACCATGCTGTGGCTGTTCAATGAAGATTATTTTTTTACAAATCAATGGTTAATCAACAAGAAAGAATCAATAATATCTGAGAACATATTTTATCTATCTATATCTATAATATCTTATTTTATGAAATTTTTATGATATCCCATATATCTGCAGATTTTGGATGAAGAATGCTAAATAAACTCTGTGTTAAACCAAACTATACAAAACTGTCCCAGCCTTCATAAGTCTTAACTAATTCATTGAGTGGTCACATTGGATTTGTCTATATGACAGAAAGATTGACAAGATGTAGGTTTGTTCAAGTCCATATGTGATACAGACCCTGGCCAGCAGGGTCTGTGTGTTGTGGCTGTGATGAACAAATTCACAGACTACTGAAGTCCTGTGGAGAAAAAGGGACAGCATGACCACTCTCCGAGTGAGAGAGTACTGCAACCCTTACCTGTACAAGCTTTTATTGCTTTTCTGGGCACATTACATCAAGGATGGTCCTCATTTACTATGTGCATGTTCGCTTTAGGTGGTTACCTTTTACAGAAAACAAAGGAGAGGATGTTGCTAATTACATCAAAGAAGAAAGAGGTTTGTAAATGCAAAGGGAAAAGTAGCTGAACTGGTTACACTCCATATTTGGAGGTTTGGCATAGATTGTAGGAAGTTACTTTGAAGATATGCAGTAAACATTTGGTGTCTCAATTCAGGGTGAGGGAGTTTTAGCAAAAGCAAGACTCATAGCAGCCTAGGTACAATAAAGGCCTGATTCCCCACAGGGGAACCTATCCATGGATATGGGTCCTGTGTGCTGATCTCACTCCCCGTCGGTTTTCTGAAATCAGGGGCTGGGCTACATTCCCCACTGCCACATAGAATGGTCCCCTATATCCATGTTCATGATCTTGTGCATAAGCTGACTGATGTCTTTGACTGTAAACTTGTGGTCAGAATTGCTACACATTAATCTTTTACCTGCATATCTACATGCAATTTTGCTTTTTCACCAACATTTTTTGCTTTATTTTCTCCCAAACTCACTTTTTGCTCTGTAATTTGTGGTAATGACTGTTCATGATGTTATATTTGTACAGTATTTTAACTTTTATCATGTAGATTTACGTATATGATTTGATTTAAGCCCAGAATAGCTTCATGATAACCAGAGCTTTGGAAACATAGAAACTAAGATTCAATACATCTCCTAGAAATGTATTTTGAGATCCTACTAGGAAGTTCTAGCCAATTATTTACCTTAACCAATTCTTCATTAAAGACCAATCTCATTCTGGGAAGACTGATTTCTTACAGAATACATATTGATAATTGAAGAATGAAGGGAGAAAGCACTTAGCCATCAATATAACAGATGGTAAAGCATTTTAAATCTCACAGTCATACAAGTTAGGTTATTTTTCTTAATCTAATAGAACTGGTAACTGAAAACTAATTTGACAATTAAAGTCACCTGTACCCTAGTTTGCTCTAAAATAATTCCTGTTGCATAGGATTGTGGGAAATGCTATATGTAACAAGCTTTACCTGATGCATCTTGCGTGGTAGAGGATCTATAAATACAATTTCTCTTAATACTGAGGGAACTCTGAGAAGTTCTATTTGTTTTTACAATATGCCCCCAGAAGTTCATAACTGTGTCACAGCTTGAAAAAATATTGGGCAATATGCTGCCCCATGGCAGAGGGAAGAATCCAAGACATTATACTGCAGCATTTCACACAGCAGGCAATTTAAGATTCTAGGTTTTGAAATCCATCTTGTGAAATAGTTTCTAGGGTAGGTATAAGATGTTTATTTTAGTAAATTCAAAACCAATATTTTACCCTGTCTTATTCAGTCTCACCATGCACCCATGATAAATGAGAGGGTCAAATAAAAACAACCTCAGAGTTTTGATATGTAGACCTAATAAGTGATTTATTCAGAAACATAATGTTTAATCTCAAACTTCTAGTTCCCAAGGCTTTGCAGCATTACCTGACTGAGTGAATTATCCAATTTCTTTGTGAAGAGGGCAATTATTAGTTCTTGTTTTTCTAGCCCTCATGGATGCAGCAGTTTGAAAACTTGGTCATTTATCTTCAGTGTGATCACAATCACGGTCACCTAGGGCCTTTTTGGGATTGCAGCTCAAATAAACTACAAAGATTCCTGAACTAAGCATTAGCATTGCCAGGTTTAAATCACTTTCTCTATTTGAGTTAGTTTCACAGGACATGTGAGCTAAAATTTCCAGTTCTGTTATGTTACTGGGGGAGATGTGTGAGGATTTCTTTTTTTTTTAATAGAGTCTGTAGGAGCAGCAGCATTACTGAGATTGCCTATAATTCTCACTTGAATGAATAATAACTAAAAACTTACTTAAAATAGTATTTTGAACAACAAAGCACTGCATTGTGTAGAAAAGGCAGGTTCACTCACTTTCATTACAATGACACTCACTCACTGTCCACAAAAATATCAATGATTCTTGCTGACTCTTGTTAAACTATCACTAATAAACTTTCTTTAAGTGATTGGCAAAGCAGATTGAAACTGAAATGAAATGAGGAAGTTCACAGTTGAATGTATGGAGAAGTCCTCAACAGAGTCAGCATAGCAAAAGTCAGCATAGCATGACATGTGACAGTATAAAATAGATTTTGGAAATATATCTAAATAGCCAAAGTGAAATAGAAATCCTTCTCAGGAATAGAACTGTCAAAGTAGGCATACTTAATGTTTGGCATCATAGGTACTTATATAACTACTTATTTTAATCATGGGTTAGAGAGAGATCAAACAGAATAGCTAAGGAAATTTCTACTATAAATATAACAGAAATTTAGGAGAAAGGAAGAGGGAAACAAGATAAAGACAGGAAGGACCTAGAGAGCTTTAGTAATTAAAAATGCAGTTAGGAATTTCTAGGGTCAGTGATGGAACTAAACAACTAAATGAATTGTAAGAAAAGCCCTGGCTGGTGTAGCTCAGTGGATTGAGCACGGGCTGTGAACTGAAGTGTTGCAGGTTCAATTCCCAGTCAGGGGACATGCCTGGGTTGCAGGCCATGACCCTCAGCAACCACACATTGATGTTTCTCTATCTCTCTCTTTCTGCCTCCCTTCCCTCTCTAAAAATAAATAAATAAAATCTTTAAAAAAAAAGAAAAGATGCTTACTGCACAATACCTTAAATAATTGACATGAAATCCTTCTCCCTCTCAGGGTATGTATGTGTAGTTGTGTATAAATGAAAGAAACAACTGAGTGAGCCTAAACAAGAGAATAATCATAGATACATGAAATTTAATTGGAATGGAAAATTACAAGGGAATAGAATCAGGAAATCAGAGGACATAGTAATCATGAAATTATAAATCCATGGAAATACTTAGGAATCTAAGGAACAATGGGAAACATGATTGTGATCTGGACAAAATTAGTATCAATTGAATTCTGCTTTTCTGCACTTAAGATTTGTCAATTATATGAAAGACAGTTTTATTTTAATTGTCAAGTTGTATTTAGTTGGAATTTCATTGTCATAGTTTCAAGCCACTTGAAAACAACAGTATCTGCTGCTTAGCTCCATCCCCTAAGAATATCTTGCCATACTTCATTTTTGTAGTTTTTTACTGTTTCTGCAGATGCATTTTCCTCATATGTTTGACTTTATTCATTAAGGAAAATTTAGAATCATTGGTTTTAGCTGTCATCACAACTTTGTCTTACTATTTTTAGTCTCTCTATACTCTAAGCTTTTGCAACCAATTATCTTTCTTAAAATTTTAAACCACATATCCCTTTTTAAGCAACTGTGATAGATCACTCCATAGCAAAATATGTTGACCTTTTCATTGTTATATTCAAGGGCATTGTGACTTTTCAGCTTGACCCTTTATTTCATCTTTGCTCTTCTACTGCTGGGAAAACTTAAATCACCACATGAAAAGCAATGGGAAGGCTACTGAAGAACAGAGTATGACACAACGCAGACCTAGTCAGTGGAAACATACCTTAGAGCAGCTGAAGGCAATTTGCTATATTTTTCTCATTGGTTAAGTAGGGAAGAAATACTCACCATCTAACTCACAATAAATAGTACTGATGCCTGTCTTTAATAAAAATAAAATGAACAATGATTAAAACTTCTCATTATAAAAATTAGTTCTGCAATATTTTTACCCTTAACCATCAGACAGGCATAGCATACACACATACACAATATACACACATGCACACTTACATTATAAAGACTATAATTGGCTGGCTGTTGTGACTCAGTAGGTTAGAGCATTGTCCAGTAAACTGAAAGGTCGTGGGTTTAATGCCTGGTCAGAGCAGAAACCTATGTTGTGGATTTGGTCCCGCGTCAGGGCGTGTATAACAGGCAACCAATCCGTGGTTCTTTGTCGCATCATTGTTTCTCTCTCTTTCTCTCTCTCTCCCTCCCACTCTCTCTAAAGTCATTAAGCGCATCCTTGGGAGAGGATAAAAAAAACAATTATATTTTTAAAAAGTAAAATTTGAAAGTAAAAAAAGTGATACATGATATAAAAAATTAAAAATATTTACAGAAAACAAATTTTTATATTTTACTAAGTATTAAGTGGAATAAATAAAAATAATAAATGAACATGGTTTTATAGCTTTTAAAATAAATATTGGAAAGTGTTATTATTTTTAGGTATTAAACTTGGTCTTTAAAAATATGATGTTAAAATACTATCAGAGTCAAAACAAAAATGTTCAGTCTGAATATCTGGTCATCTTTCCCACTGCTTAAATAATTCCTTAAGAATGCTTAAAACACTTTCAAATTACTTTTCCAAACAGCTTCAGGGAATTTCTCAAGTTATATTTCCTAATCACTTCCCAAATCCTTACCATCATCCTTAGGCCACACTAATATGATCATAATGAAAATCATATTTTTTATTTTTACAATATCAATTTATAGTCCTGAATGTTTCCTCAGAACGTCTTCATCTACCCCCATTTGCCTGCCTGGAAAATATTTATCCCTGAAGACTCAGCTCATCTCTTGACTGCAAATAATTTATTTCTACCATATGAGTATATTACTGACATAAAGAGGGGTCTATCTCTCCACATAAAACATCCACCACTAATTGTAAATTTAATAAAAGCCAAAATCAAGAACCAAATTTTACACACTTGTGTAAAATTTGTATAAAATTGGTATATTCCTCTCAACATTTTGCAAATATTTGTCCATATTCCAAAAATACTTGAAAAAAATAAAGTTAATCCATAGAGTTTTAGGAGCTTCACAACTAATTACCATGCACCCACTGGTGGTTTTCATAAGCTCTTGGTGCCCTGGGACTTATTTTTGTTTATTAGGTTTTTGTTCTCATCTTTAAAATAATGATAATCATACCAATCTCAGGGAATTGATATGCACAAGAATAGGTACAATGGGCTTAGAGTTGTGGTAGGTATAAAGTAAGCATTCCATAAATTATTGATATTATTATGTTTAAATTAATTTTATGTCTTTAATATTGGTATCCGTTTTTGTTGAAAATTGGGGATTTCCCAAGACTATTGAATAAAAAAGCAGACATGCCAGAGTTGTTCTGCTGTTCTGTTCATAGCCTGATACACTATAGAGTATAATTAGAATTTTATAATCTAGTGGTAAACTACAGTGGTAACCATATGATGAGCTGGAGCACTGTAAAATTCAACTGAAAGGAATTATGGTTTTCTTGGCTATTTTCAATGAACTAGTTTGAAAGTTAATTATTTTTTATTTTAATAGTTTTCCCAAGAAAATAACTACATCTTCAGGAAGCTAAAAAAAAAATCCTTTTTCTGTTTTTCATCAAAGTCCTTCTACTCCTCAGTCATTGTGCTGGTCTATTAAAATGATAATTGAATCACATGATGAGTACAAACATTGGTTAATTCTTTGCTAACAAGTAAATAAAAATTTTCAGAGACAGTGATGAAGTTTGATTTCTGCCATGTAGAGGCTCTAGCATTTGACAGTTTGTTTCTTTCTTAATGAAAAACTGAAAGCAGACATTTCCAATGATTACTCTGTGCACTGAGAAAGGAGACATTTTCCTCCTAGTTCTTGCTCTTTAAAGCCATGCACCTTCATGGATCTCAGCTTTTGGCAAGGAAATCCACCATGGCAAGTTTTGTGGTTGCTTCTAAACCCCTGGTATTAGTTGCTCTGGGGACATGCAGTGATTCTGTGTACAATATAGTGATTTGACATTTCTGTACATTACAATGTGATCGCCCCATTAATTTTAGTAATCAAATCATTTGTCACTGTATAAACTTATCACAATATTATTGACTATGTTCCCTTTCACACTTTTTTTAATCTATCCCCATCCCTCCCTACTGGCAACCATCCCTTTTGTCTCTGACTCTGAGTCTGCTTTTGTTTTATTTAATATTTTTCAGCTTCCAGGTATAAGCGAAACATATAGTATTTGTATTTCACTGTCTGACTTATTTCACTCACCATAATACCCTCTTGGTTCATCCATGTTGTCACAGAAGGCAGGATTTCCTTGTTTATTTGTTTTTATTGATGAATAACATTCCATTGTGTTTTCTTTATCCATGGATCTATCAATGGACAGCAAGGTTTCTTCCATGTCTTGCCTATTGTGAGTAATGCTGCAATGAATATAGGTGCCCATATATCTTTTTTTGAAATAGAATTTGTTTGTTTGTTTGAATAAATATTCAGAAGTAGAATTTCTGGGTTGTATGGTAGGTGTATTTTTAGTTTTTTGAGAAATCTCCATACATGAATTGGAGGATTCATGTTGTTAAAATGACTATATTATCCTCAGCAATCTAGAGATTCAGCTCAATCCCTATCAAAATATCAATGACAATCTTCTGAGAACCAGGACAAATAATCACAAAATTTTCTGGAACCAAAAAAGACCATGAATAGTTGAAGCAATCTTGAGAAGAACAAAGTTGGAGGTATCATGCTCCCTGATTTCAAACTACACTATATAACTATAACAATAAAAACAGTATGGTTTGGGCAAAAACACAGACACATAGATCAAAGGAAGAGAATAGAAAGTCCAGAAAGTAATAGTTATATGGTTAACAAACCTACAAAAAAGAGGCAAGAATATACAATGAAGAAATAACAACTGTTATAACATCTTGAATAAGATGTATAACAACTTGAAATAACATCTGTTCAACAACTGGTGTCATGAAAACTGGACAGATACATACAGAAAAATGAAACTGGACCACTCTTCTACCATATATTAATACAAAAATAAACTCAAAATGAATGAAAAAATTAAATATAAGGTAATTACTTTTAATGAGAGAAAAAATATGTTTGGAAACCTTAAGTATTTTTTTATTTTTTGAGCATGACCTAGAACAATACTAATTCAGAACACAGCATTATTCAGACATCACCAGGTCTCTAGATTTAGGCAGGAAGAATAATGGTAGTGTAAACAGATGTGCACATGGTTATATTATTTCCAAAATAGTATCCCTCGGTTTTTTTAATGTCATTTTATGACATAGCCTATAAACATGTGTTAACATGGGTGATTTTATAAAGACAATGATTTGATCATTCATTCATTCAATAATTTATTCAGCAATTTTTACTATAAGAGGCAGTGGCAGATATAAATCTTAGAGAAGAAATTAACTGTTCAAAAACAGATGTAGAAGCCAACTCCAAAAATTATCCTGGAATATAATAACAACCAGATTTGAAGATTTATAAGTGTTCTGGAATTTCATCATGTGTCTTGAACTCTTAGCATGTTCTGAACTCTTCCTAGACATGGTGAATTTCACATATTATGAATCCTGTATCCCCAGGCAGAGAGAAGTATAGCTGGCTTCCTATCCTCTTCTGATGCTCCATAGCAGGAATATTCAGAAAAGATCATTATGCAGGCAATGCTCACCAAATTGTGACTGCTGTCACTGACATGTTAATAGCAATACTATGAACAGTAGTGAAGTAGGACTTGATGTGCAGTGGCAATAGCAGTAATATCCTGACCTGACAAAAGTTCTTTGTTATACTAGTTAACTTACTCTCACAGGAACCCCAATAAATATTCTAATATTCAGTTATAATAGTGAATAATATGATGTTGAAGGTTTAAGTATCCTATTCAAAATCACACCGACTTTAAAAAGCAATGGACATTTCTTCAAAACCTGTCTTCCCCATTCCCTCCAATACTGCTTACCCAAATCAAAGCCTGACAAACACAAAGTTCTGATTAGTCTGCATCAGGGGTCAAGGCTTACATGAGCAAAGAAGAGGGAAGCCACAGGGTCATGGCATGTGTATATTGTCACCAGAACAATAGGATAATATTTTTGGAGGACTGATGATGGTTCATGAATGGCTATCAGTTCTTCATGTATATCATTTCATTAAATCATCTCAACAAACCAAAGAGACAAGTTCTGTCAGTAAAGTAATTATCAATCTTTTACAAGAAAACTGAGACAGAGACAAATTTTAAAGGTCACAGAACTAACACATGATGACGTTGGAAACTGTAGCTAATCAGTCTGGTTTTCAAGTGTGTGTATATTAAGCAATTATGACCTCATCTTCAATTTGGTATGGTAACAAATTTCAACTCTGGTGTCAAACTGAATTGTTTTATGTGACAGTTAAGAAGTGACAATATGGAACACTTTCCTTATTTAAAGGGTCTTTTATTGTCATTTTATTTGTATTTTGGGGGAGGTTCTTTTATTGTTTTTAAATAGATACCAAACTTCTCTATCCCCTGGTTTGTTGCTTGCTAATATCTTTTGATGATTCATAGCTCATGAGCACCTACTATGAACAACAACAACAGCAAAATGTTCATTGGGCAAAGAAAAGCTGTGGGGAAGAGAGAAATGTGGGTATTCACTGCAAAAGTGAAAAAAGAAAATAATCCATGTGGGGTGGGAAGAGTGGATACTGTTTATTTGATTCCCGACAACAGCCCAGGGCAGATGATCAAACCTGAGTAGCAATGGCTATGTGCAGAAGCAAGGCAATGAAATGCTCTCCCTCAAAAATATCACCGAAATTTAAAGTTAGGCTTGGAAAGGAAGTAGTGGAGAGTTCTTTAAATATGTGAATTACGCTTTATATATACCACCTAAGTAAAACAATAATACTTTTCTCGTGTGTGTGTGTATGTCTATGAAATGGCATAAACCTTTGAAATAAAGAGCATGGTTCTGGACAGTTCCAACCATATAATAAATTTGAATAATTATTACTGACATTTCTATCATAAATTCTTGTTTATCTGGAATATATTATTATTAAAGAGCCAAGAAAAAACTCTTTTAATCTTTAGATTACAGATGTCTGTAGTCTTTACATTTTCATATAGCTTATATTTCTCACTAAAGTTCTCCCCTATTTTCTTTCCTATATTGTCTTTCTTTCTCTATGTTCTTCATACACTAAAATCATCAGTTAAATGCAACCCAGAATTTGAAAGAAAATGGCATCTTGATTAATATGTAGAAAAATATTTTTAGATATTGTAAAAAGTAATTTCTAATTTGTTTTTGATGTTTTTTGCTGAGTTGATATCTGTACATTGGTGGCAATAAACTTACTCTTTTAGTAGTATAATTTCTTTCCAATTAAAATATGTAAAATATGCTTATTACTATATGTTTGAGTTATGAATGAATCAACACATAAATATCTTCCATTTGTGTACTTACAGCAGATGAAACAAATAGGAATAAGTACCTAAAACAGGTGAGAAATAGTCTGGCTGCAGTTCAACTACAGAAAGAAAATTCTTCCTTTAGTGTTAAAGACTTTATGCCATAAACAGTTATTTATTGATAGATTATGCATATCTAGTGCTAAACATTATGTTTCATATTTTCCCAATTCTTGATTTTTATATGCCCAGAAGGAAATAATCCAACCACAAATGAGATAAATGTGTGAAAGTATTTTCTCTAGTTTTTAATTAAAAATATTTTGAGTTTAATTCACTTATCAAACATATTTGGCTCAGTGAAGGAGAAAATCCAGCAGGCCAAAAGACTTAGTTGTATTTTTTGTTTTCAATTTGCTAAGTGTATTAAAAGAAGAAATTACTAATAGGAAAAATAGAAATTATGGTAATGATTAATATGACCCACTCATCTTTTTCTTTGTTTTTATTTGTGTTTTGTCTTCTCCTGCTATACACTCTTTTTTTCCAACTTGTAGAGTCTACAGAGGCAACAGCAAACAGCCATGTTAACTAATTACCTACCAGTTTGGAAAGAGGGGGCCTTATTTTAAAAAATATATCAATCATGACCTGAGATTTGAAATATAATTGTTAAATGTGAATTGTATGTGTTGGCTTTTATTTTACTGGGTCTTTAACTTTAGTATTCCTTACTATGATTTTCTCTGCATATCTTCAGTTTTCATTTAAGACATTACATTTTTTACTAATTTATAGTAATTCATTATCAATAAACACATGAGATTTTTGGTGATATTCATTTCAATTATTTCCTTTTGCTTACTCTTGGATAAATACGTATATACATATGTATTTTAAGTATATATGTATATATACACATAATATACATATACACATATATATACTTGTAAACATGACATCCTGCTGTTTTTAAACCTTTAATGCACAAAACATATTATGGAGTTAGATGCAGATTAAATAGATAGATAGAGAGGCAGTTTTCTTACTCCATTTCAGTGACTCCCTAATACAGAAATATATTTTATGTGTGAACTGTTTAACCTGGCCTTTACTGATAGAAAATGTTTATATTTCCAATTTTGGTCAGCTATAAAAAATGATGAAATTAAGTGTTTGTGCAAGTATATCTCTTCACTTGTATAATTGCCTTCTTAATATTGATTCTTCAAACTTTTATTGCTATACTATGTATATTTATAATTTAATGCTAGTTTCCAAAATAACCCCCAAAATTGAATATTTTGATTAATACTGCAAAGAAAATATCATAAAATATCTCTTTCTTCATAACATCTCCAGCTCTAGATTTTAGCTACACATTTTAAACTCTAATAATCTCATCATTGAAAATTAATGCCTCATCATTTTAATGTGTCTTTATTTTAATAATAAAGATTTTAAACCACTTCTTACTTAGTTTGGTCACTGAATAATTCCTTTTGTGAAACACATATTTTTTTACTTTGAATATTTTTTTACATGGATGATGAAGTTTTTCTAATTCATCTGTGGTTGATTGACTTAATATTTCCAGTTAACTGCTCTTCCCTGCACTGAGATTTGTTTTTACCCATTCTTCAAACATTGAGCTTGACGATGTGATTTGCTTTAACCATGAATGGGCGTAGATTAGATGGGTGGTGCTGTAGATCAGAAACTCTGGGAGTCATTAATAGTCCCGCTACTGCATTTATCTCTCTGCCCAGGTCCTTTCCCTCCTAAAGACATTTCTCCTTCTTCTGGTTTGCAATGTAACACATGAACAAACTAAGTGTTTGATGTAAGCCACTGAGGTTTGGGGGATTATTTCTTAATGTACCATAACCTAGCCTATGTTTATTAATAAAAATTTTATTTAAAAATGTATTTGCTCATTAAGGGCTGCAGCTCTGTTTGTTGTTTTATTTGGGTCTTCTTTTCTACACAGTGTTTGCTTCCAACAAATGCAACTAGCAATGAAGAATTTAAGTACTCATTAAATGTAAACATTCAGTATTTCAAGTCTTTAGTTTTAGATTAGCAGAGTCTTTTTTCTCCAATAAGTCTGTGCTATTTAGACCTTTAAAAACCTGTGACAAGATATTTATTGTAGGTGTTCTATGTGATGTTGTGTGTGTGTGTATTTCTCTTTAAAAATTGCTAAACTGACACCTGAAGGAAAACTAATAGAAAGTCTCATGTTATTTAATGTTACTGCAAAATTAATTTTTATAAAAAACTGGAACATTTTTGTTTTACTTTCATCTCCTACTAACTCATTTGAGATTCCTAAGTACTTTTTAATATTTGTGTTGTGATCTGCTAATCCAAATCCTCATAAATGATAGGACCCAATTTGTTTTATTTTCCCAGTAGTACAGAAATATAAATTATTCACATTTTCAACCTCATTACAATTGAAAGTTATCACAAGATATCTTCACTTCTATATTCTAACTCATTCCTCATCTTTCAAAGTATTAAATAAAAACATGTGTGATAAATATGGAGAAAAAACTTTTATGGCTGGTTGAGAAATGACAATGCATAGTCATTAATTTAATTTAACAAAAAAATTGCTACCAATGTAGCTTCAAATTTTTTAAAATTTTATTTAACTAAAACTTATTAAGGATGTACAACATCAACATTTATCATGTGTCATATAAATAATTTTTTATCACTTTATCTAAGATGACATAATATCACAAAATGGTAAAGCAATATGAAAAATTTTATGTTATGATTAATGTGAACTTATAACCAAATATATACCTAAAATATAAAAAAGTTTCATATTTTCTTCTGTATATAAGGAAAGAATAATTGATAATAACATTAAGGGTAATACCATAAATTATTTGTAGATTATTTTAAGTGAATATGTCACCTTTTCTTTATTACCTTTAAGAAAAATCAGTCTTATTAAAATTAAGTTAAAAATAAAAACAATGTTTAGCTGTTACTAGAAAGATCTCCACATATTATTGGATATAAATTGCAATAGAAAACTACTTCTGGTTGAATATGACATAAAAATGTCAAAATATTTGCCCAGAGAGAAAATATATATGAAAAGGTATTTGGGCATTCATTTCTTTTTATTTTAATTGACTCAAAAAGTAAAAGTCAAAATATTTGTGTTTAGAAAAGAAAATAGGTAGTTTTTGCAGCAACTTAGTTCATGTAAAAGGAAGTCTCCCACTTATGAGTGGGTTGATTTCTAAATAATAATGTATAAATCAGTTATTTGAAAACTGGAATGTATTTTTCATTGTGTAATATGATAAATGGTGGTTATGTTGCTTAGTAAATAGCTCCACAAAGTCAGAGTGCAAATAGTTATATTTGTTTTCTTTTCTTGTTTCCTATTTATAACCTTTACAAAACTCTGGTCTATTAAAAGGAACTATGAAAGACCCAATAGAGAGGCTGAAAAAACAAAACTACAGACTTGGGTAAAATATTGCAAATTGCATATCTGATAAAGGTTTTATATATGGCATATGTAAAGAATTCTCAAAAACCAAAGTTTAAAAAATTCAATTAGAAAATCAGCAAAAGTCATGCATAGATATTTCACCAAAGAGAAGATCTAGATGGTAAATAAATATATGAAAATGTTCAACATCATTTACCATTAAGGATATTCAAATTAAAATATATATACATATATAAAACAATCACTGTGTACATATTCAAATATCTAAACTTTTTAAAAATTATGACAAAACGCTCACGAGAATGTGGATAAACTAGATCTTTTATACACTTCTGGTGATAATATGAAATGAGCAGCCACTCTGAGAATTACTTTGCAGTTTCTTATTAAATTATATATGTAGCAATTATACAACTCACTAGTCACATCCTCGGGCAGTTATCCCAGGGAAATTAAAGCTTACATTCTCATTAAAACTTGTACATGAATGTTTATACCAGATTTTTGTAGCAACCAAAACTGTAAACACCTGAATGCCTTTCAGTGTGTAAATGTGTAAATAATTATGGTATATCCACACCATGGAATTCGAAAGAAAGAAAGAAAGAAAGAAAGAAAGAAAGAAAGAAAGAAAGAAAGAAAGAAAGAAAGAAAGAAGAAAGAAGAAAGAGAGAAGAGAAAAGAAGAAAGAAGAGAGAGAGAGAGAGAGGAGAGAGAGAGAGAGAGGAGGGAGGGAGGGAGGGGAGGGAGGGAGGGAGGGAGGAAGGGAAGGGAGGAAGGAAGGAAGGAAGAGGGAGGAAGGAAAGAAGGAAGGAAGGAGGAAGGAAGGAGGAAAGAAAGAGAAGAAGAAAGGAAATTTTTAAGATTTTATTTATTTCTTAGAGAAAGTGAAAGGGAGAGAGAAAGAGAGGGATAGAACCATCAATGTGCGGTTGCCTCTCGTGCACTCCCTACTGGGGACCTGGCCCACAATCTAGGCACATGCCCTGATTGGGAATCTAGCTGGTGACTCTTTGGTTTGCAGGCCAGCACTCAATCCATCGAGCCACAACAGCCAGGGCTAAACACTATATTAATAGATGCAATAGTCCAGATAAATTTCTAGGACATAATTATCTGTGAAAATCTCAATTTCTGAAGTTTAAATACTGTGAGATTTATGTAACATTTATATAGTATTCTTAAAGCTATAGTTATAGAAGACAAATTAGTGGTTGTCAGGAAATAGGAACTAGGTATGGGCTTGTGACTGTAAGGGGATTGTGTGAAGGAATTCTCTTGTGTTAATGGAAAAGTTCATGTATATGATATAATTTCTTAGAACTGTGTACATGCACACACACACACAAATGCATGTAAAACAATTTTAAAAAACTGAATATGGTCAGTAGTCTACTTAAATTGCACTAGGCCAATTTTCTAGTATTGGTATTAGTATGGTTTTATAGCTCTATAAGATATCACCATTGAAGAAATTTGATTCTATGAACAATAATTTCATACTTTAGCAATTCTCAGAATCATGCTCTCATGAAAGTGTTAACATCTGTCTTTCAAAGACCCACCACTATCATTTCACCAATTAATCTAGGGGTCATCTATCTTTTAATATTCTTTACATCTACATAAAATGTGTAATTATCCACTCTTTTTTTAACCACTGAGGCTACTTCTCCATTCATCTCAGGATACTTTCCAGTGACTACATGCAATCAGGACAGCCAGCATGATGAGTAGGCTACTCCCTTTCTAAGATATTCCAAGTTGATATTACTTTGCTTGTTTACCCTTCCAAAAAGACTGCGCTTGTTAATTCTAGTCTGAATTTGTAAAATATGTCTGTGGAGAGAAGAAAGACATAAGCAAAATTTTAAAATTTCTTCTCTGATGTAGTGTACTACCATATCAGGATGCCAAGTGAATTGACAAAAGACTATTAAACCTAGCTCTTTGGGGGTTATTAAACAGCCATTACATCAGGACTGAATGAAGACATATAAGGACAAAATTTTCAGGAGATAGATCTGAGCATTTTTTAAAAACAAAAAGTGTCTGTAGATTCAATCTATATATACATGATAGTATTGCTAACTAGTGATTTCTCAGAAAACTTTTCAAGAACTGGATATATATGTTTCAATAATTTCAAAGAGGCATTGCTATTTGGGATTTCTTTTATTGTACCATTTGTGTTTTCTGGGGCTCTAGGTTTTAAATGACAAAAGCACTTTATGTCAGTGCCATGCTAGTTTGATATTAGATAGCATGATTCCTCCAACTTTGCTCTTCTCTCTCAAGATTGCTGTTGCTATTCAGGGACTTTTGTGGTTCCATACAGTTTTGAAATATTTGTTCTTATTCTGTGAAATATGTCATTGGCATCTTGTTAGGAATATCACTGAATCCATAGATTGTTTTGGGTAGAATGGGCATTTTAATTAATCATTAAAATGTCTACTTTAATTAATTCTGCCTATCCATGAACACTATATGTGCTTCCACTTGTTTGTATCTTCTTCACTTTCTTTCTTCAGTGTCTTATAATTTTCTAAGCATAGGTTTTTACATCCTTGGTTAGATTTATTCCTAGGTATATTACCCAGCAATTCCACTGCTGGGAATTCATCTGAAGACACCTGAAACACTAATTGAAAAGAGTATAAGTACTCCTATGTTCATTGCAGCATTAGTTATAATTGCCAAGATTTGGAAGCAGCCCAAGTGTCCAAGAGTAGATGAGTGGATAAAACAACCAGTATATTTACATGATGGAATACCACTTGGCCATAAAAGATAAGACATTTTTACCTTTTTTGACAGTATGAATGAACCTAGAGATTTTTATGTTAAGTGAATAAGCCAGTCAAAGAAAGAGAAATATCATATGATTTTACTCATATGTGGAATCTAATAAATAAACTGAACTAACAAGCAAAATAGACAGAAACTCAAAATAGAGAGCAAGTTTTACCTGGCAGTGCCTTGTGGGGAAATGCTGACCCACAGCATCCCTGGTGCACAGCTAAGTCATTGTACTCTCTCATGGAAGTTAGACAGGACACAGGCCCTCCTGGACATTGATTTTCTTCTGCATATCTGCACTCTTAGTCTAGGTGCCTCCATTGGGAAGTCTTCTCATCTGGGGGAGCTTGAAGACACTTTTCTTGTACTGGCCTCAGTTTAAGGGACATTTTCATTCCTAGCCCTTTCTCTCTCGACTCTCTCCAGTTCCTGGGGCTGTAAAATGGCAGAACCTTTTATTTGAAGCTCCTTCTGAGAGTATCTCCACATCTGTGTTATTCCACCTCACCCGGAAGTTCTGTAGGAAAGAAGGAACAGTGGAGGAACTGTTCCTTTCTCTAGATTTAGCCTCTTATTTACACTGTAGCAATAAGTGATTAAAGGCTGAGCTCTTATTTTCATTTTGGCTTGTTATTTTAATTGATTAGTCCACACCTGGCAGCTCAGCCCTCTCCAGGTTAGCTCTGCTCTTGACAGTATCTACTACTATCAAAGAAATGTACAGAAGAGACAAGCTGGTTACCCTAATATGACTCTTCATAGTACAGGCATATAAGTGAACTGCGGAAAGATTAACCACTATAAAAGTGTACGTAATAACACCCAGTTCAAGTATTGTACAAGCAATATTGCCTTTGTGGAAAATATATTTTAAATTGGTTTAGTATAATAATTACCACAAAGATATGAAATATATATTTACGAGAGGGAAACATAGCAATGAGCATTCCATAAGCCTCCTCAGAGGGGATGCAATATATTTTCTATGACAATGTTATTTATCTACTGAAAAGAATGATAAATATTAAATCAATGCATGTTTAAATTAAAAGGTGTTCATCTGAAGATTATAATATCCAGTGATTTGCATGCTAATAAGAAGATATATGATCTGGTGTCACCATGACATTTACATATTCACTTTAAATAAAATTGGCTTACACTCCCATCTATGTCCTGTGAAATATCTAATACCCAGTATGGGATGCCTACTAGTGGCTAACAGTCTCTGGCCAAAGTTCCCCACTAATCAATTTCTTGTTCTTATTTTGATAATATTTGCACTTCCGATGATGCTTAGAGCTTCTTCTATGCCTTATGTTTTGGTAACTGTGAAACATATTCTTTCTTCCAATATTTATTAAAAATACTATGCAAATTTTCTAGTATAATTCTAGATCTGAGAGAAAATGTAAGTCATAATATATGAATAAAAACTATAATATAAAATATCATTCATTCTTAAAAAAACCCTCAGTCATACATTTCACAATTTCTGTGGGCTTGCTTTTCCTTTTTGTTGCCCCATTCAGGTCAAACCTAGAGAATGTTATTTCTATACTTATCCACATCTGTTGGAAATTTTTCTATACAAAGGTATTTCTCTCCATGAGAAGAATCTGCAATGGTTTCTTAATTAATTATCTATTTTCTGCCATGCTATGAGAGCATTCTCAAACAAGAGCTATAATTAAGTAATGCAATCCATTTAATAAAGGTCACATCTGAGGTGCTATAGCACCAGGATTAACAAATACTCCAATGTGTCAAGAAGTGGTGAGTACAGAAAAGATGTGTATTTATACAGTAAAATGTGTTCAAGTCCGTGGCAAGAATCCTTAATTCAGTACCATTAATAAATAGAAAAAGTAATATTCACTCATCACTTTCTATCCACCAGGCAGCATGAGAACATCCCCTATTTTATTTATTTTAATCTCTATAACCATACTGTTAGTTAAGATTACTATCTCTGTGAACAGATTTGTAAAAATTTGCACCCAAAGATAAAATAACTTGCGCATGGACCTACACCTAGTGAAATAACAGAGCTAGAGCCAAAAAAATGCATTCTGATTACAGGCCCAATTTACATCCAAAGATCAGGATTTTTGGCTTTTTGTGGGAATAATTCATTAATAGGATGAATATTTTTAGCACTGTATTTTATCAGATTCTGAAATAATTACCTTAAATGGAAATTATCAAAAGAAAATTTACATTATAAAGTATTAGTAATTATATAAATAAGATGTTCTGTCCTAGCCTGTAAAGTCAGTATATAACTTTCCAATCTTTTATTCAAAGAATATTAATTGTTATGCTTTCCTTCATGGTGAAATATGTAAAGTCTTCAGTGAAAAATTTAGGGAGTATTTGAGAAATGAATGTTTATTAACAAAAATCATATCGAAAGTAAATAAAATATCTTTTTTGTAGACTTTTGTTTCCTGTCTTTGCTCTCATACACTTTATTGTTACTTCTTAGCTTCTATATAAGATTGATCAGTGAGTGAATTACATGGGTGCCTGAGTATGGATAGTGGGAAGTGTTAGTGTGAGTCAGTGTGCCATAAATCAAGCAGCAGGTGAATGCTTGAAAAACACAGTTCTCTGCCCTGGCTGGCGTAGCTCAGTGGATTGAGCATGGGCTGGGAACCAAAGTGTCCCAGGTTCGATTGCCAGCCAGGGTACATGCCTGGGTTGCAGGCCATAACCCCCAGCAACCGCACATTGATGTTTCTCTCTCTCTCTCCCTCTCTCTCTCTCTCTCTCTCTCCCTCCCTTCCCTCTCTAAAAATAAATAAATAAAATTTAAGAAACCCTTATCTCTAAAAAAAAGAAAAACACAGTTCTCTGACTGACAAATTAAAATAATTAAAAAATAAATAAACTAGACTCATTTATTTAAGAGATATACAACATGAGTAATAACTTTGATAATATACAGAATATGGCTGTACATGTTTTTCCCTTTATTTAGAAAATTAAAAATATAGCATGCAAGGTATTCCACTAAGCAGTGTGGGAGATTTAAGTATGGAAAATGCAAGTATTTGTCAAATAGATTGACATCAAGTAGAGGAAATAAAATATATCACTAAACCATAGAGTAGAAATTAATAGCAAATGTTTATCATCATTTGGAAGAGAAAAAAATGTTTCCTAGAGTAATGATTTGAAAAACAGAGATTCTTTGAAAGTGTTTTCATGCATCTATGCTATCACTTTAAAAAATGGCTTTTGAAGTAGCTGTTGCAATGTAAGCATGTCTCCTATTTTGTACAACAGAGACACTCAAACAAAGAAATAAAAACAGTTGTCTTTGCTTTCTTACTCTCCTCAGTGTCCACACAATTCAATGCCCATTGCTGTAAACTCTTTTTATTATTTCCATCTCTTTTTTCTTCCATTTTATCATCTCTTTAGTATGTGCCAGTTATTGCAATAAGCACTGGGAATGGACAAGAATTAGCCAAAGTCTCCTTCCTCAAGGAGGTTTTACTCTAGACCAGCAATTTCAAATGGTGTACACAAGAGGTACACTGGTGCACTGCAAGATTTTTTAAAAATATGTAATACGGGATTTTTTTTTTAATATATTTTATTGATTATGCTATTACAGTTGTCCCATTTCCCCCTTCACTCCCCTCCACCCTGTGCCCCCTCTCCCACCCACGTTCCCCCCCTTTAGTCCATGTCCATGTGTCATACTTATGAGTTCTTTAGCTTCTACATTTCCCGTACTATTCTTGCCCTCCCCCTATCTATTTTCAACCTACATTCCATGCTACTTATTCTCTATACCTTTTCCCCCTCTCTCCTCCTCCCACCCCTATTGCTAGCCCCCCCATGTGCCCTCCATTTCTGTGGTTCTGTTCCTATTCTAGCTGTTTACTTAGTTTCTTTTGGTTTTGCTTTAGGTGTGGTTGTTAATAATTGTGAGTTTGCTGTCCTTTTACTATACATGTCTTTTCTTTATCTTCTTTTCTTAGATAAGTCCCTTTAGCATTTCATAAAGTAATGGCTTGGTGATGATGAACTCCTTTAATTTGACCTTATCTGAAAAGCACTTTATCTTCTCTTCCATTCTAAATGAGAGCTTTGCTGGATAGAGGAATCTGGGATGTAGGTCCTTGTCTTTCATGACTTGGAATATTTCTTTCCAGCCCCTTCTTGTCTGTAAGGTCTCTTTGGAGAAATCAGCTGACAGTCTGATGGGAACTCCTTTGTAGGTTACTGTCCCCTTATCTCTTGCTGCTTCTAGGATTCTCTCCTTCGTTTTTACCTTGGCTAATGTAATGATGATGTGCCTTGGTGTGTTTCTTCTTGGGTCCAACTTCTTTGGGGCTCTCTGCGCTCCTTGGATTTCTTGGAAGACTGTTCCCTTTGCCAGATTGGGGAAGTTCTCCTTTATTATTTGTTCAAATAACTTTTCCACTTGTTGGTCCTCCCCTTCTGGTACCCCTATAATTCGGATGTTGGAACGTTTAAAGGTGTCCTCGATGGTCTTAAGCTTTTCTTCGATTTTTTGAATTCTTATTTCATCATGCTTTCCTGCTTGGTTGATTCTATCTTCCTTCTGGTCCACTGTGTTGTTTTGAGACTCAGATTCCTTCCTTTCACAATTGGCTCTCCTCCATATGTCTTCCTGCATCCCTTTTATGGTAATCTGCATTTTTTCATGTAATTTGCATCCAAAATCAACCAGTTCCGTGAGCTTCCTGATCACCAGTGTTTTGAACTGTGCATCTGATAGATTGGCTATTTCTAGGTCACTCAAAAGGATGAGTCCTGGAGGACTGATCTGTTCTGCTGGAAACATGTCTTCTGTCTTTCCCTATCTCTCCTATTATTTTATTTATTTATTTATTTTTTCTCCGGTCTGGTCGCTCTTGTTACGGTGGGGGGCGGAGCCTTAGGTGTTCACCGGGGCTGGGCGCCCCAGTAGCTAGATTGTGACGTTATATATGGGGGCAGGGGCGGGAGCGGGGACAGGAGGGATCAATGGCGACCCTTCCGTTCTCCTGGAGTCAGACACTTCCCTGGGCTTCTGGGCCGTGAGCTCTGCCCTGGTCCACAATCGCTGCCCCACTGATTCCCCCAGCCGCTGCTTGCGTTCTCAGGGATCACCGCTGCACCGCTGCGCTCCCGCGCCCCGGATGGCTGCCGCGCCGATTCTGCGCCAAATTTCCCCTGACCTACGCACGCCTGCGACCGGCGCCAGCCCCGCGCCCGCTCCCTCGGCTCATCGTCCCCTACCAGTCTGGATGTACGGGTCTACTTCAACTTCTTGGCTGTCCGACTTCCATTTAGATAAATCCTCTGACAGTTCTGATATTATGACTGCAAATCGTTGTTGTAAATTATTGTGGTTCTGTTCTTGGTTGTGCGAGGAGGTACGGTAAGTCCACCTATTCCTCCACGGGATTATTTTAGGCAGGGGTGCTGACTGCTTTTTCCTTAAACTGTCAAATAAAATAACAATAACCAATATATCAGAAGCCTTTTTAGTGTGAATGAATAAAAATTATACATATTTTTGTCAGATTGGCAAGAATATATTTTTGGGTGTGCCACAGAATTTAGTAATTCATTTATGTGTGTCCTGAGAGTAAAAAGGTTAAAAATAGCTGTGCTAGAAAATCATGTCAGAAGCACCTTTCAGATTTTTTTCTTGCTGTCCCTTTTTTGCTCACTGTTTTAATATATCATCTTCTGTTTATGGGATTAGGAACTAATAGATTCCTAGACTGTCCCCACATTAAACCTGCACATTGGCTCTCTCTGTTGGCAGGAGGGGAAGCTGTATTACTATAATCAGGATTTATTGAAAAAGGACGTGGGCCAAAATGTAGACAACAGTTATGTGTGTAAATGAATAACAGAATACATGCAAAAATATCTATGTGATAATATTCATCAAAGGGATATTTATAATAAGTGAAATAGAAGACATAATTTAAATCTCTATTAACATTATGATAATTCAATAAATAGTACACAATTATTAAAAATGACGATGCATTTATAATTTCTGACCTCATAAAGATGTCCATGATATATTTTCAAGTGTGTGTGTATGACACAGAAACCCTAGAGGAATATGTATCAAATTAAGATTGATTATATCTGTGTCAACAAACTAAAGTTAGCAGTTGAACATATTTTTCAACATCACTCATTATAATAATTTATTAAAAATCCTAATATAAATTTTAATTACAATGTTATTAATTAAATATAAAATAAGTATATTCATATTATAAAATGGAGTTCTCATATAAATAAAAATATTACAACAGCACTATTTTATATAGTAAGTAATAAAAATTTGAGGTTATGTATTCTTAGGAAAATGTTTTCCAATTTATTCATCTGTACTGTAAAAATAAATTTTTGCCACTGTTTTTGTTTACATTATTATGACTGTTAGTTATAAATACTAATGCAGTTGGCTCAAAGTGATCAGCAAACTGTAGGCATTATTAGCTAGTCAGTAAATCCACTATTAGAAAATATATTTGTTGGACAAGTTTATAATTCTGTGCACATGATATTATCTTCTTTTTTTTTTTCAACTAAAGAAGATAAGTGAGTTTTTACAGATTTAGACTAACTGCAAAAATCTCTTTATTGTTGCAATGATCATGTCAATATTTATAAGAGGTAGATCTGTAACCATGACAGATGATTTATGTATAACACCTGAATAAAAATGTATATGATAAATTTTTATTTTTCTGAAAGTGATTACTAATATTAGATTATATATAACCAGGAGAAAAAATAGTGTCAATTAGATTAACCAATAATATAAGATCACAATCTGAACATCTCTGGGGATATTTTAAAAATAGTTTGTTGTATTTTATGCAGGTCATTTAATCACCTGCATAAAATATTTTATTTGCAAGGGAAGTATTTTATTTGCAAAGGAATCATCATGAAGTACTGGCAAATAGAAAGAATTAAACTCTGAGCATGGTAAAGAGCCAAAATATATCTGTATGAATTTCCACCAACCTTCCAATCCTCTATCATTTAAATTATTAAATAATTTATTATTTTCTCATTATTATATTTAATTTACCTCTGGGTTTCATTTAGTATTTTGATATTTTTTTCTTGGTAGGTCTATTTTCAACAAACATCAAAACCATCCACATCTTCCTTTTCCTTATTTACAACTCATCAGTTTCCATGTTTAGTTTTTCTTCCATTGAAGTCTCCTCCCTCTCTTGTAAACTTTCCCACTGTGATAGCTCAAACCTGTCTTTTTACTTTTTTTCAGGGATTCCAATTGCCTATCTGGCTATGTGAGCCATCTCACAGTTTACTACACTTTTTGTTTTTCTGTGTTTCATTTTATATCATTTGTATTTCCATATCTTCAACTTCAGTAATCTGTATTCTATAGTGTCTAATCTGCCGTTAATACCATTTAAGTCAATTGTAGTCTTTATCCCAGACATTGTCACTTTTGTCTCATGAAAATTTGATTTGGGGCATTTTTCAATAGCTCTAATTAAGTATTTTAACATATGAAACACAGTTACTAAAGTTGTTTTAATGTCCTTATCAATTAATATTAACACCTGTATCAGTTCTCACTGGTTTCAGATGAACAATTTTTTTCTTCATTATGAGTCATGTATTCTTGTTTCTTTGCACATCAATGAGAATGTTAGGGGCAGGGACAAAACTATTTACATGGAAAACTGAATGCCATTGAGATTGATAGTGGAACAGCAGGCAACAAAATTCCTAAATCACACTGTCTACAGGATCATCGAATGTAAGATCAAATAACTGCTGTGGGATGAAGGAGATTCTAACTGCTGGATCCAGTACCTACAATTTCAGGCCCAAGGGATTTTCTGAGTCAAGATCATGACTCACCTATGATTCCAGGTAATATGACTTGTTTGTATGAAGACTTAAACTGGAAGCTTAAACAGTATTTGTCTTCTGAACAGAAAGAGTTGACAAAGCAAATTGGAAAGTGTCTCAGATAGAAGTCCGGAAGCATATGGTTGAGTTTCAGAGAAGGGCTGCAGCTTGAGAAGAATATGGTACTTGCTTAGCACTATGTGGCACTGTATGCCTCAGCTTTCTGCTGTTCCTTGTGTTACCCCAGGTTTCCCCGTTTAAGCTCCATCTGCTTCTGATTCAATTTTAGCTATTGCTACACTCAGTACTTCAAAGTAACTTGTTTGCTTGTGTAGAATTAATGGAGGAGCTGGAAGAAGCTTTATTAAGGTAGGGACAGAGTGACCTTTAGGTTATGGTGAATTTCTCCTCATCATGTACACAATATTCTTATGTGGATTGTATTTGATGGCTCATGTATTTCAAGATCTTTCTACTCTGGGGGTTGTGACTACAAACTCTGGAAATTATTCTGCTACTCCTCTCCTTGGTCTCACTGTTCCCTGACATATCATACCAGCACTAAGTGAAAGACTTGAAGATACCCTTTTGCAAATCTTCAAAGCATGCTCTCTCCCTCTCCCTCTCTTTCTCTCTCTCTCTCTCCTCACCTCCTCTCTCTCTCTCCCCCTTTCTTTCTAACCAATCACAATCATGTGCTTCCTCTGTGTCCATGTCTGAAAATCATTGTTATATATTTTCTGTGTTTTCTGGTGATTTAAGGTGTGAAGGTAATCCTGCTCTTACATCTTGGTAGGATTGGAGACAGTATTTTAGGAGCACTTTCACTTTAGTGGCTAATGATAATAAAGGAAGACAAATGTGTAATTTAGAATAGTTGACTGAGATCTGTTTTAGAAAATCTCTAAGATTACAGGTACTTAGCAGCAAAAAGATATAGACAATGAAGGAAGGCCAGCAAACTTTAAAGTGGTAAAAGAAATAAAACTATAATTGAGAGAGGAAAACAGCAAAAGATGAAGTCCCAAGGTTCTTGTTGGGACAACTCAATGGAAAATTGGGAGATTCACTGAAATAGGAAATATAGTTTTCCAAATGAAGCCAAGCCATGGAGAAATAAAGCAATGTGTTCAATTGATAGAGTGTTCAAGAGTACTATTGCACAAAATACATGTAGGGAGTTCTAAGAGACCTTGGAGTGGTTTAGGAAGACTTTTTGGTTGTGGGAAGACTAGTTGGTTCTTCCGTTAAAGTTCAAAGTGCTTATTTTCCATGATGGTAGGACACTTCATTTTCACAATAATAAAAAAAGCAAAAGAAAATGTTTTGTTATTCACTTCTCTGTTAATTTTTAGGACCATAAACACTTAAGGAGAGAGCCAGAATCATTTTATTTAAAACAGTAAAAATGACAAAAAGTTAACTTTCAAATAAAGTGGAAGTTAATTATGCTTATAAAAATGTTTGGAATACTGTAATTCTTTGGAAAGCAAGAAAAGGGGAGGGCTTTATTTCTTTCTGAAGAGGTGTTCATCATTTACCTTCTGTTTGTACATTTATACTTGTATGATTCTGACAAAATGCATCAATAATGTAATTGACTTTTTGATGTTTGCTTTGATTTTAATCTTATAAAAAGAAACAATAGTATATGCTTCTGTATAAAACTTGTCAAAGGTGGCCTAAAAATGAGTTTACACTCTGCTTTCTTTCACTTACATCAAACAAAAATTTTTTCCAACAGGTAAGGCATTAGAACTGGTGCAGACTCATTATACACATTTTATGATTGGTGCATGTAAAGTTTGGAAGAGGTAAGTTCTTACAACATCAGATAAATATATGAAGCATTAATATAAAAACACAGGATTTCCAATTTTAAATGCATATTCTTCCCTATCTCAGAAGTATTTCAATTTGCAGGTTAGCCACAGTAGAAATTCCACTGTTTTAGATAAAATCAAGGACATATCATAGCTGTATTATTGATTATATTTAAGATTCAATGCATTTAGTCTGCATTCATTTTAACTAAAAGCTTCATTTTGAATACTGACTTCATTTAAAGAATATTCCTAGAAATTTTAGAAAGAAAATTAAAGGCTTTACTTGCAGAATACTATCTGCATTTGTTTTGACAACTAATTAGTTTGCATATGTAAAATAAGTCTATCATTCTGTATATATAATTAAGATGTAATACTCAGATAGCATTGACTGCTTAATTAAAGCAATTACTTCAGTATTGGATCATGACACAGCTTACCTTAAGAGGTGTGAGCAGAATACATTTTAGGCTATACTATAATTGACAGTCATTGAGTTCAAAATATTTTTCATATAATGAAACACAAAGCATATTTGAGTGCTTTAATGAAAGTTTCATTAATTCTTAGCATTGTAGATGCCTTTATAAAGAAAAAAAAAAGCTTATATCTTATCTTCTTCTCAAGCCTTGATGCACATCAGATGAAAGGATTTTCACATGCTGTGACCTATTATTCAAAGAAACAAAGTCCACAGTAGAACACATTCTATTAGAATGTCCTCTAATGTGCTGGTCTTAGGGACATTTAGTGCTGGTAGGCTACTGTCTGAGGGTTCAGAGAACTAGACGCTGCTAGTGTCTCCATCTTCTCATTAGAGAGCCATTATTCCTCTCACCCCAGCCAACAAGTGTCTAGAAGTGTGGTGGCATTAGTGTGGGCTTTAGAATGGTTTAACCTTGGATTCAAATTCTAATCTCAACATTTTTTTCCCTGGTAATAGGGTAGGGTGCTTAATTTTTCTGAGATCTTGTCTCAGTAATAATACAATTATGTCTGCCTCATGGATGGGGTAGATCCAAGTTTTGAGAAACCTAAAGCTAAACTTTGGGGAGTGCTTTTTTAAAGAAAAACAAAACAAGACAGGAATGATGTGAATATTTATTTAGAATTAATGAAGAGATGTACATTTGAAGAAGCTAACAAAATTCACATACACAGTAAAATCTAAATTTTTTTTTTAAATTAACTCCTGAAACATCCTTTATTGTATTTTTGCTTTAGCTTTGACCATGTATTCCCTGATCACTTCTTTATAACACTTTTTTGTTTAATATTTAAATATATTTTATTGATTATGCTATCACAGTTGTCCCATTTTTTCTCCCCTTTATCCACCTCCGCACTGCACCACTCCTCATTCCAACATCACGCCCTTTAGTTTATGTCCATGTGTCATATGTATAAGTTCCTTGGTTTCTCCATTCTCTATATGATTCTTGTCATAACTGTGTCTATTTTTTGCCTATCAATTATGTTTCTTATTTCCTGTACCTTTTTCCCCCATTCTCCCCTCTCCCTCTCCCTGATGATACCCCTCCATGTGACCTCCATTTCTGTGATTCTGTTCCTGTTCTAGTTGTTTGCTTAGTTAGTTTTTATTTTTGTTTTTTAGGTTCAGTTTTTGATAGGTGTGAGTTTGTTGTCATTTTACTGTCCATAGCTTTGATCTTCTTTTCCTTGGATAAGTCCCTTTATCATTTCCTATAATAAAAGTGTGGTCATGGTGTACTCTTTTAACTTTACCCTGTCCGGGAAACACTTTATCTGCCCTTCCATTCTAAATGAGAGCTTTGCTGGATAGAGAAATCTAGGTTGTATGTCCTTGCTTGTCATGACTTTGAATACTTCTTTCCAGCCCCTTCTTTCCTGTAAGATTTCTTTTGAGAAATCACCTGATAGTCTCATGCAAATTCCTTTATAGGTAACTCTCTCCTTTTTTCTTTTTGTTTTTAAGATTCCTCATCTTTAGTCTTGGGTAATGTAATTGTGATGTGTCTTAGTGTCTTTCTGCTTGGATACAACTCTTTGGGACTCTCTGAGTTTCCTGAACTTCCTAGAAGTCTATTTCCTTTGCCAGATTGGGGAAATTTCCCTTCATTATTTTTTCAAATAAGTTTTCAGTTTAGTGCCCTTTCTCTTCTCCTTATAGTATCCCATGATTTGGATGCTGGGACATTTAAAGTTGTCCCAGAGGTTCCTCAGCCTCTCCTCATTTTTTTTGAATTCTTGTTTCTTCATTCAATGTTTGTTTCTTCCTTCTGGTCCAAATCTGTGATTTGAGACCCAGTCTCCTTCTTTTCACTGTTGGTTCCCTGTATATTTTTATTTATTCCACTTTGTACAGACTTTACTTCTTCCTCAATTTTGCGACTGTACTCAATCATTTCTGTGAGCATCTGGATCACTGGTGTTTTGAACTCTGCATCTGATAGGTTGCCTATCTCCTCATCACTTAGTTTGTATTCTGGAGCTTTGATGTGTTCTTTCATTTGGACTATATTTATTTGTTTCAGCTCACCTATTACATTTTAACGGGCAAAGCCTTAGATATTCACCAGGGTGGGACAACCCACTTTGCTACATTGTGGGGCTGTACTGGGGGAGGGGTAAGAGAGGGAACAACACTGCTTACTTGACTCTTGCCCTGCTTTCAGTCACTTGCCTCACTTCCCACAAATGGATTGGGCCCTTTCAGGTGCTGATTCTGGGTGGGTACACTCGTGCACATTTAGTACTTCTAGGCCCCTCCAATGAATTCTCCTGTGAGAGTGGAAGTTTCTCCCACTACCACAACCCTCACATATTTTTATACCTAGAAGTTTTGAGGCTTTAGTTTCCTCTGCTGGAATCCCAGGTTGTACTATCTCACTCCCCAGTTGTTCTTCCTGGCTTATCCACATGCAAATGCTAGACTTCCTAGGCCACCAACCACTTCCTTGCCACATATACTCTCTACCCTGGTTGCCTGTCTCCATCCCTCCTATCAGTCTTGATGAATGTTTCTTTAGCTCCTTGGTTGTCAGAACTCCATACAGTTCAATTTTCTGGCAGTTCTGGCTGTTTTGTTTGTGTGTGTGCTTCTTTAAATTGGCTGTTATCCATCTTTTGGTTGTATGAGGAAGCAAAGCATGTCTACCTATGCCTCTATCTTGTTGAAGCCCTATAACGCTTTTTGAATTGATATTTTCTTTAGAGAGAATGGAAATATTGAGACTGTTCATTAGCAAGGTTTATCATTCTAAAATTAATAACAGTAATTTAGAAAAGGTTCTTTCATTTTAATAAATAAGTATTATTTCATGGAGGCTTTAAAGATTATTTTCAAATTTGGGAAATTTTCATCATTTCTTTTCTTTTAATATATTTCAGGTGTATTCTCTATAGTGTTGCAGCAGGCCTGTGTCTATAAACACAATGATTAAAAAAAAGTACAATTTCATATAATTCTTATTTTTCATAAATACATTTCTTTGTCATCATATATATAATCAAGTATATGCCTGAGTGAAATATTCTGTAGTGCTTAGATGCTGATGAGAAATATATAGTTCTACTACAACTTTATACAACTTATGACTGCAAGAATATTCCAACAAATAAACCTTTTGAGCTTTGTACTTTTCATACCTCCATTACTTGCACACACCTATTGTTAAATATCATGGGACACATTTACATACCAACATGTTCTATGTATGGTCCTAAGTCTTTGTGACATTATGGTGGTGATTCAGCACAGTGGCCCTTAGTAGTATCTCAATTCTTATATAAAGTATTCATTCATGAAATGAGCTTTATATACAAAATACAAATTTTATATTTATCCAACTCAACTTCTGCTACTCAGGTAGCAAAACTGTTCATGGCTGGTCTAATGCTTTCTGAAACAAGATAAGGCAAAATAGAGATAAAAAAGAAGTTAATCATGTATATAAAAATATTTCAATAATCTTTTTAATATACAACAAATTGTACAACAAATACCTGTTGTTTGAAGAAATTATCGATCTTAAGTGGCTGTGGTTTACATATTTTAATTGTTTAATGTATCTATAACACATTATTGTAGAGCAATGTGAAGCAATTGCTAGTGTGTTACTAAAGCCAGAAAAGCCATTGTTCATGCTGCTTGTCACCTACTAGACCCAATAAGCAGAGCAGGAGTGGATCTTTATGGGCACTTTATTCAGATGGCTGGCGATCTGAGAGGATGACAGGTATGTACCCTAAAAGACCATCTTACATTTTTTTTCAACCAGCCTTTTTCATAAGCAGGAAAAACTGTGAGTAAGGGATTTGGAATTCAAGACAGAGGTTGATCAGATGAAAGCTGCAGTCTGGCAATTTTCCTAACATCCTTTCATCTGTTGATTAGTTATTTTCTATCTGAATCCTGTGTCCTGTGACCTGGGGGATTTTCTTCATGTCCTATGTGGAGGGCTGTCTGTACCTGAAACACAATGGCTCAGATCCCATTTTGATTGGTTGCAGTCCTCTTAGGGCACAAAGGTAGAAAAGTCAGGGTAGGCCATATATTCAGTTTCCAAAACAATAACTTTTTATATGCATTAACTAGTAGGCTTATTAACTATTACCTTAAACTAAAATTTTCCAACTCTTGAGCTCCCCATCATTATCTTTGGAAGAGGCTGTGTAAGCAAAGGACCCTGAAGCTTAAATTTCATTTTGTACATGTAAAATCTACCTCTGGTTTTATGTGTGTTTAATGTGTAAATTAAACAGTACATTCAACTATGTATATTTTTCATACCACTATCACAAAGGCTTACACAAATAAGAAACAATACCACCTATAATTTTAATATTTCAAATTTAGAAATTCCAATGCCAGTTAAAAAAGGGTTCTAGATAAAAATCTTAGTAAGATTCTTCTTGGTTAATTTTTTTAAGACAGGGAATAACACTTTATTAAAGTATGACAATACATATTTTAATTACTAACCTCAGATTAACAACTGATTAAAACATACAAACATCTTTGTAAAATTAAATATTTTTTATTTTCCTGAAAGATTTTTGACAAATTTGCCATAAAAATGCAATGGCATTATATGAAGAAAGTGATCTAATAAAACATTAAGGTATTATCTTAATTATCCTATCATAAATATCTTAAAAATAAACACATCTCTTGAAAAGAATGTATTATCCTTCTGGTTTTAAGAGTGTTGCTCTGTTAGATAATGATTTTGCATGTAATTCCAAAGGTTCTGTAATATTATTTTTGTCAACTTCCTGAAATCCTGTATGTTAGACAAAATTTGCCTTTCTACTTGCTTATTGATTTGAATTTTATTTCCATTATTTTTTGATATTTACTATCCTGAAAAATTATACTGGCCAACCAGGCAGCAATGGACATTAGTGTAAAATAGGAATGGCTGATTTGGGGAAGAATGTATTGGGTTGGCCAAATAGTTCATTTGTCTTTTTTCCATTTGATTGCTCTAGTAGCGCTTTGTTGTCTCTAACTCCACTCAAAACAAATTTGTTAAATTTTATTGCTGACAGCTGTCATCTCAGTGTGCATTAAAAAAACATCAAAATTGGTGAATTTTGTGTAGCCATCTTAATATTGAAGGTGGAAGAAAATATGCAACATTTTTGGTATATTATACTTTATTATGTCAAGAAAGGTAAAAACACAACTGAAAAATAAAAAATGATTTGTGCAGTGTATGGAGAAGGTGCTGTGACTGATCAATTGTGTCAGAGAGGTTTGCAAGGTTCTGTGCTGGAGATTTCTCACTGGACCATCATGCTCTACAGTCAGATAGACCAGTTGAAGTTGATAACCATCAAACTGAGATGTTGAGAACAATCAGCTTTATACCATGTGGGAGATGAATGACATACTTAAAATATCCAAATCAATAAAGTTATTAGTGCAAATGAAAAATGTGTCTTTTATTTTATGGAAAAAAACACACAAACTTTTTGACCAACCCAGTATTAGTCACCTTGGGCAGTCTGTAACCACAGACTGGGAAGTTTGCACAATAGAAATTTATTTTGTCACAGTTTTGGAGGCTGCAAATCCAAGGTCAAGGTCCTAGCAGTGTTGATTTCTGGTGAGACCTCTCTTCCTGGCTTATAGATTGCTGCCTTCTCATTGTGTCCTCACATAGCCAGTTCTCTCTGCATGTATAGAGAGACAAATCTTTGGTGTTTGTTTCTCTTCTTAAAGGCACAGCAGCCCCAAAGGATTAGGGCTCCACCTCTATAACCTCCTTTAACCTTCATTACTTCTTAAAGGTCTTATCTCAAAATATAATCATATTATATATAATATTATATTATATAATCACATTATATAATCATATAAATTATATATGTATAATATTATATAATCATATGTATCCTGACTGGGAATCAAACCATGACCCTTTGGTTTGCAGGCCTGCACTCAATCCACTGAACTATACAAGCCAGGGCATAACTATTATAATTTCAAATTTCTTGTCTGGTCATTTGAATTCTTGTATCTTATCTGAGTCTTGTTATGATTCTGCTTTTCTCTTTAGACTTTTATTTCCTTGACATTTAACATTTTTTGTAATTTATTGTTGAAACTGAGTAAAAGTAAATATGCCTTTATTATGAGGATTTATACAATCTGTCTGAGCATTGGATTGTGTTTAATGTTTGCTGTAGCTGTAGGTGCTCGAAGCTTTACATACAACTGTTCTTATTTTTGCCTCCCCTGTGGTCTTTGGGTTTCCTTATCAACTGCTCCTCAGGTAGACCCTGTGTCTTGCAGATTTTTCAGCCACCGTTATTACACTGCTGCCCTATTCATGTAGTGGTAAGATGTAGAGCAGGGGTCACCAAACTCCAGGCTCTACCTTTTAGGCCTTTAGGAATGGGGCTGCACAGTAGGAGATGAGTTTGAATGTAATGTACTTGAATCATCCCAAAATATCCCCCTCACCCCCATCCCTATAAAATTTGTCTTCCACACAACTGGTCCCTGTACCAAATGGTTGGGACCTCTGGTGTAGAAAAAGGGAAGCATTCTAAAATCTTATTTTTTAAATCTGTGTTTTTTTTTTAAGTGGGTTAGTTTGTGTACCTAAGCTGTGGCCTTCACAAGTGCCTTTTAGCTCTCTACCATTTAGATTTAATAGGAAGACTGGAGGGGGCTAGAGATGGAGAAACACCTTTTATTACAGGTGGGAAAAGACCCCAGTAAAATCAGTTCCCCTGAAGAGTAGGGTTTTGTTGTGGAGAACAATCTGGGCATATTTCAGGGATTACTTTCCCCTGGCTCTACCAGTATCATTAGGAAATCTTTCCTAGCTTTTCATTTTGAGAACCTAGTGGAGCCCCTGGAAATAAAAACTTTAAAAATGTGGGAGCCTCCATAAAGCCCCCAAAGTTTCTCACCCTCAGTCAGTACATACTAACCTCCCCGAACTCTCCAGAGGTTTCTACTCTGGTGAACAGATCTCAGCTGTGACTCTGGATTTGCCTATCTCTCTCGATCTCAGTGCATGATTTGACCTGTGGTGACCTCAATCCTCTGATGTGTCTGAGGAAAACCATTGATTTTCAGTGACATTTCCCATTGCACCTCTTTCTTAGTGTAAGTATAGGAGTGATGACTTCCAAACTCTTTATATGGTGGAACTGAAACTAGAAGTTATATCAAAATTTTGCTTCTCAAAACTTTATACTAAATTATATATGACACTGGATTAGTTTTTCATCAAAATGGATATCACTTGCAAGCTTACTTTGCAGCAGATATCCATTTGTAAGCATATATATGCCCCGTTTGATAGGAAAAAAAAACACAGAACAAAATATGCACAGTGTTTAAAAATATATAGTTTAGAACTAGGATGCTTGGAATTATCCTAAGCTTTATTACATAACATGGGACTTTGGAAAATTTATTTAACTTTTCTGTACCTCAATTATATTATCTGTTCATGAGGATAATAATAAAACCTATCTCATACAGTTGCTATGATGATTTAATAAGTTAACACATGAAGAGCGATTGGCATACAGTGAGTGTTATGTGTTTGCTATTATCTCCTTTAATCCTCTGATAATTGCCTGAAATAAATATTTATACATTTTTTACAGAGAATAAAACAAAGTCACAGATGGTTCAAATAACTTAATAAGTGCTATTAAATGACCAGTCCCCATTCCTAAATCATACACCTATGACTTGAATATAAAAGAAAAATACCCATCCTAATTCTTATAATTGGCCACAAAAAATTGTAATTCAATAAAATTCATCTAGCCTACAGTAATGGAGGAATGCTATTAGAAATTAATTTTTATATAGGTGTTATCCAGATATTGTGAACAATTATATGTATCTCACAGCCTAGGCTTACTCTGCACAGTTTAGTTTGTTAAATAGACTTTTACGTTTTAGTAAATCTCAAAGAGTTCTGCAGAGTCCCAATAATTTTCACTGTTTAATATTCAGTTTTCACAGAATGACCCATCAGTTATTGAAATTGTTAGGATGTACTGGGACTTGGGGGACTTTGAGCCACCATCTGTGCTGAAACAAAGAGGGTATGTGCCACCGGCTACGCACCCTATTATCCGAGGCAACTGAGACATAGCCACCAGCAAGCTGCTGAAAACCAGTTGAACCCCCATTGCCCCTCCCCCTCTCCCTTGAGCATTCCCCAGAAACAAGGCCCATAAATCTCCCAGGCATTCTGTTGCCAAATCAGCCATCCCTACCCTGAGGACATTGTTGTTTCGCAAACACCTACACCCTGGACATCTGGAACAGACTCACCCACCCCTGGAGGCCTGCTCTATACCCTTAAAAACCCCTCTATCCCTTCCTTTGGGGCTGCAGTCTGTTCCGACTCAGCCCACCTGATCACAATGTCTGTCCTCTAATAAAAGCCCTTAACTGGACTTCTCTGGCTCCAGATCCTTTCTTAGCTACCTCAACTACCTACCAGAAATACTGTTTTAAAATAGCAAGATTTATGTGGACCCCAGCTCACGGGGTCCTCGACATTGTGGATGTGGAGAAAGACTTTCACATGGTCTACCAAGTCCTGTGGAGGAAAAGGGTGGGCGGCTTCCCTCTCAAAGGGAGCCAAAAGCCTCATCCTCTACCATGACAGGCCTTTATTTCTCTTTGTGGTCACATTACCTGATGGTCCTCATTTACTATGCACAGAAAACAAAGGAGCCAATGCCTCTAATCACATCACAGAAGAGGGATATTTGCAAATGCAAAGGCAAAGGTGGTTGAACTGGTTACACTCCTCCTTGGAAGGTTCAGCATGGATTTCAGGAAGTTACTTTGGCAGTAAATGTCCTCAATTCAGGGTTAGGGAGTTTTTTAAGCAAAGGCAAGACTCAAGTGGTCTAGGTACATTTCAGGCCTGATTCCCCACGGGAAAACCTATCTGTGGGTATAGGTCCTGTGCATCTCTGAGTGGGAGCTGGGCCCACGCCATGCAGAACGGTCTCCTACACAAGATCATCCAGGGCTCCAGGGCTCATAAAGGGCAAAGCACTCCCAAGTACCTCCATGTACTCCCACCCAGTTCTCCAGAGAACTGAAGTATTTGTTATTCTTATCACTTGTTTCTCCTTTATTGCAATTTTTCTTCCCATTCTTGCATCCTTGTATTTGTCTCAGATCACTGTTTGTGCTTCAAATCAGTTAAGTGTCTTTTTGAAAACCTTTGCTGGTATTGTCAGTGGGAGTACCATACGATCAACAATATGATGAAACCTGTATGAATAATCACTGCTTACACCATGAGAGTTTTTCATGTGCCATTGTCATGACTGGCATAAGATACCTCTTTGCCAAACTTTTTGCTTGCTGGGAGATTTTGGAGGTTGATCTGCTTTTCCCAATGTAGCAGAAACTCAAAAGCATGATTTTAATTCTCAGGCAAACCATAAAACCCACTGTAAGAGAAAATAAAACTGCCACACTCTTCTGCAAGGGATTCCCATTGGGTGAATCTTTTAAAATCCCATAAATTCAGAATTACATTGCCTTTGATGTGGCTCCTTTCAGGGGACTCACCAACTTCCTCAGACTGTTAAGTATTATATTAACTTCAGATATACTACACTACAGTAGAATTTCATGGAACTTTGGTAAAATCCCAACACACTAATGTCTTTTTCTTTCTCCCAGCAGATGTTCAAACCCTCTTCCTGAGCATTTACTTCATCAGAATTTGACCCCCAACCTATTAGTACTTGAGTGTATGCTTCATGATAACTTGAAGGAGACACAGCATTTTAAACACTTTTATCTTTATGTTCTTTTCCCTTTCAAGAAACAATACCACTATTTTTTTAAAAAAACTAATTTAATTAAAAATGAGGCGCTGTAGTGTGAGGGTGCTTAGGGATGCACACATGTGCAAGCATGCACACTGTAGGTGCATTGAGTGAAATGTTTTGGCTGACAAGAGGGATGAAGTTTTTTATTTTGTTGATGCATTGAGGTAGGCATCATTCTAATCAATTTAAATTAAGGGTTAAAGCTAACATGTGCAACTGGACAACACATTTTTTCCTATGTACACATTTGAATTTATTAATTTACATAGAGTATCTTGCAACTCCCCCAGTCAGTAAAAGGTCTTAAGTCCTTATTTAGTCATGGTTAAAGCATGTGAAAAAAATGTTTTCTATGGACAAAGGCAGGTGGGCACTGTGGGTAAAGTTGACTGAAGTCTCATCAAAAGAAAGGACAATAGGATTTTCTGAGCTTGAACCCAGACTGTTGTAAGGAAAGGGGAAGTCTGGGGACAGAACTGGATTCAGCATTATGATTTAAGTGTCAAAGAATGTTTTGTTACCAAGATAAGAGATTATAGATGTTTCTAGAACCCATTCTGACCTAGTTCCCATGAGAGAGAGAGAAAGAGAGAGAGAGAGAGAGTGTATGTGTGTATGTGTATGTGTGTGAATTAAAAGAGCAGTTACCAGTGAGAAGTTTTAGTATTTTCAACAGGTATCTCTGTCTCTCTCTCTTTTTTTTTTAATTATAAGAGACTATTTAGAAAGTTACAGAGGTAGTAGAAGTGGGCCAGCCAGGCTGTGTATATGTATGCTCAGAAAACAAGTTAGAGAGGCAGAAGAAGGACTCCTGGAGTTTAGGAAAGTGTATTCAAAAAAAAGATTTGAGTGGGTATGCTCTAAAGAGAGAGAGAGAGAGAAAGAGAGAGAGAGAGAGAGAGAGGGACCAGGGGTACTTAGTCTTGAGGATTTTAAAGTCTAGGAGTTTAGAGAAGATCTTATCTCAAAAGAATATTCATCAGCTTTATGCTGATGCACAAAAATGAGATTTATTCCCTTGAGTTCATCCCTCCTTGTCACAAACAGCACTAATTGTAATCCAGTGGGTATTTCAATTGATGTTAATGATAGCTACAGATCATCCTTAATATTAATGGTATTTATTTTGAATTATCAATTTGTTGTTACTGAATGTGTTGGACATTTGAACATACCCTTAAGTATTTTTTTTCAAAATACATGAAGATTGATACATCTGAAATATCAATGGAGTGTGTGAGAGTCAACCAGGAGTAAATCCTGGAGCCACTGGAAATTGAGATTTTAATAAAGAGATCAATTCAGTTTTATTTCTGGGGTTATGAAGCCAATTCAAACCATTATCACCCTGATAACATTTCAAATAATCATTAAAAATGCCATGACAAGAAAAAATGAGTTAAGCATTATAGATGCCACATTTGTATGTGTGTTAGTTGACTTCTCACAACTTAGAAAATCCATCGGGTGCCTTTTAATATGTAAGTTCACTGACACCATTGTCATACAATCAATGACAACTGGACAATACATTCTTTGCTCTTTGTTACCTGAAAGTAATTCCTTTGTATACAAGAGACTGTAACTCACAGAAAGGCATATCTATCAACTGCTACCATGGACCATGTTGTCAAAGTATCAATTTTCACATTAACCAGACTTGAATTTAAATCTATGTACTAGCTCAGCTTCTCCTTCATTTTATCACTAGACATGTTGCTTAACTTGTTTCTTTATCTGAGAAGTGGGATAAATTCTCCTAGAATGCAAGATATCATAACAATTGAAGAGTGAGTTCAGCAAATCATGGTACAATGAATGAAACTTGCTACTATTTAACCTATTTGTGGCTCTCCTCTTACAGACATCATTTCCAAAGTGTGTGGAGTCCCTAGTGATACTCTGAGTCTTATTAAAAGTAAGTTGTCTTGGTTCCATATTATTCCCTTATTGTAGATTTTTGGAATTTTACACATTAAAATGAGGCACAAGGAAGAATTTTTTGGCTTGTTTATTTATGAACAGAGACAAATCTTTTGGCTCTGGTATCTTATTGTTGTTCTGTAGAATTATTGTTAGCATGAATTCTTGCACAAACTTTTGGTAATTTATAGGTCATTTAAGTCCTGCTTATTTTTGTGCAATACCATTTAGAAAATGTTGAGCCTGACTTTATTCAATCACAGGTCATAACTGCCAAGCCATTTGATGTTTATAGACACATGATACAAACTCATCAGAAAGCCATATAATTTTTAAAAGATTTTATTTATTTATTTTTAGAGAGGGAAGGGAGGGAGATAGAGATAGAGAGAGAGAGGGAGAGGGAGAGGGAGAGAGAGAGAGAGAAACATCAATGTGCGGCTGCTGGGAGTCATGGCCTGCAACCTAGACATGTACCCTGACTGGGAATCGAACCTGCGACAGTTTGGTTTGCAGCCCATGCTCAATCCACTGAACTATGCCAGCCAGAGCTAGAAATCCATATAATTTATACAGGTAACTAGGGTTAAAAAATAGACTCAGACAGTTATGATATTTCATATCTAATAAGGCTATGAAAATATATCAATGAGTAATTTTTCATAGTGTTTATTATTATAAACACTATGAAAAATTATTTACACAGAATTATGATTAATAAACTTTTTAAATGTTTGGCAGTATTATTTTAATAACTGAAACTTTAATTTTCATTTTTTATTAAGATTGGTTTCTTAGATGTCGAAACTGTAAGGACACATACTTTTGTGCACAGGATAACAATCTTTATTTAACTACTACTTATTAAAATGGAATGTAAAATAAATCTACAAGTTATGGTTGATGATATAAAAATGAAAAGTTAGACATTAAAAAGATGAAAGTGAAGATAAAAGTGACTAAGTTTGGACTTGAACTAAGGAATTATAACTTTTAAACTTAGAAAATCATATAATGGAATAATGAAATGTGAATATAGTTAGAAATAGGTTTAACTATATATATTTACAAAGTAATGTAGGCTTAAACGAGGTAGCAGTTTATTTTTGTCACACCTAAACAGCATCAGTCAAGGGTATGCTATGGTAGCCCTAGTATCATCAAGGACCAAGGCTTCTCCCTTTCCATTCTTTGCTTATGCATTGAATATGGCTTTATTTCTCAAAGTTATTGTCTGTAAAGAGCTGCCACATCAAGGTCCACAGGCCAAACCTGCAGCCTACCAGATTTTGTATATAAAGTTGTATATAAAGTTTTGGAGGGAAACCATGCCCATGCACTGTGTATTGTTGTTGCAGTCTGCTTTTAGGCTACTGTAGCAGCACTGCGTAGTTGTGAAAGAGACTGTAGGCCTACAAACCAAATGAGTTTGCTCTTGGACTTTTATAAAACTTTTTCAAATAATGAGATATTTTACTCTATTTTCTAAGTCTTTGACAGTTGGCGTATATTTCAGTTTGAATTCCCCACTTCAAGTCTCACTGGCCACATATGGCAGGAGGCTGGCATGTGGAATAGAAATGATCCAAGATATTAGAGGAGCACCACCCACATTCTTTGCTTCCTTTATAGCAAGAAGGAAGGTAAGAAATTTTGATAAGAACAAACAGATAGAATAAATATAAAACAAAAAAACAAGATTCTACACAAGAGAACAATTATATCAATATTTATCCTAAAGCACATAATTTATAGATCTTGGCAGTTGTTATACAACTGGATAAAAAGCAAAACTAAAACTAAACTGTATACTGCCAAAAGAAAACAACTTTAAATTTAAACACACAAATAAGTGAACAGTAAAAGGAAGAAAAGTATATACTGTGCTAACAGTAACAAAGAAAGCTGATGATGCAGACACCCGCCGCAGTGTTCACAGTGTTATGTTTGAGATGGGACAAATTCATATGGACTATAGAAATCCTGTGGAGAAAAAGGGATAACTCAGCAGCTCTCTCAGTGAGAGGGCCAGCCCCCTCCCTTGCCTGGACAAGCTTTTATGGCTTTTCTGGGCACGTTACATTGAGGACGGTCCTCATTTACCATGCTTATATTTGCTTTAGGTGGTTACCTTTTACAGAAAACAAAGGAGAAGATGTTGCTAATTATACCAAAAAAGAAGGGTATTTGCAAATGCAAAGGGAAAAGTGGTTGAACTGGTTACACCCCTTCTTGGGAGGTTTAACACAGATTTTAGGAAGTTACTTTAAAGATATGCAGTAAACATTTGCTGCCTTAATTCAGGGAGAGGGAGTTTTAGGAAAAATCAAGTCTCAAAGTGGCATGGGTACAATTCAGGCCTGATTTCCCCACAGGAGAACCTATCCGTGGGTGTGGGTCCTGTTTGCCAGACCTCACTTTCCACTGGCCTTTCTGAGTGGGGGCTGGGCTGCATTTCCCACACCACACAGAACAGTATCCTATAAGCTGAGGTGAGTATATTAATGTTAGCCAAAATAGATTTCATAACAAAAATATTAGCAAGTCTAAGAGGTTTATTTAATAGAAATGGATTAATCAATTTAACATGGGAAGTTATATTCATAAATGTTTTGTTATCTAATAACACAGTTGTGACCTCATTGACACTTATAGAATTCTCCACTAATAACAACAGAATACAAATAGTTTTCAAGTGTAGAAAAGAAAATTTACCAAGATGGACCATTTTCTACCATAAATCAAATCTAAATGATTCTCCAACAGAATCAAGTCACAGAAAACTTATTCTAAGACCACAACTATAATAATTTGAAATTAATAAATAATAAATTCTCAAATATTTAGAAACTAAATAATATACCTTTAAACCTGTAGTTTAACAATATAATCAAAATGGCAATTGGAAAATATTTTAACTTAATGAAAACAAATATACTACACACCAAAATTTATAAGATGCAGGTAAAGCAATTCTTTGAGTGAAATTTATAGGATTGAATGTCTATATTACAAAAGAGAAAGGTCTTGTATAACAACTCTCCACCCTAAAATACCAGGATAAAAAATAGATGAAATTAAAAAGAAAAACATTAAGTAAGCAATAGAAAGTAAATAACAAAATTCAGTATAGAAATCAAAAAATAGAAAACAGAAAAATAATAAATAATTGAAGGAAACCAAAACCACGTCCTTCCAGGCTGGAATATAGATTGATAAACTTATAACCAAACTAACCAGGAAAAATAAGAAAGAAGACACATGTTACTAATATAAGAAATGAGAGGCAACATTGCAAATTCTACTCATTTTCAAAGGTTGTTATGGAATATTATCAGTAACTTTATGCCAACAAATTTGACACAAAGTAGATAAATTGCTCAAAAATGACAAATCCAAAGCTAATTCAGGGAAAGATTAGCTGAATAAGCTTGTCTGTATTAAGTAAATCAGATTTGTAGTTGAAAAGATAGCATAAATAGCTTCACTGGTACTATCTGTTATTTTAAATAAGAATATCAATTTTATGTAAACTCTTTCAAAAAACTGAAGAAACAGAAATACTTCCCAACTTCTACAAAGTTAGTATTACTCTTATATTAACTCAAAACTAACTTTTTAACAACGCTGTAAAACAAATTTGAGGTAGGTAGGTAGGTGTATATACACACACACACACACGCACACACACATACATACATAGGTAAACATTGATAAATACACATACTCTGATAAATATACATTGATAAATAAACATTAATAAACATATATAAACATTAATCTATAACTTGAACCATATGCAAAACTCAGTCAATATAGAACATAGACTTAAGTGCAAAACCTAAAACTGTAAAACTTATGGAAGATAATATGAAGAAATATTTTTATTTTTGTGATACTTGTGGGCAAATATTCCTTTAATACAATATCATAAGTATGAGTTTTTATGAGAAAAAGGGGAAAAGCAGCAACAACTATAATAGCATAAACAATAAGAAAATAAAGACAAAAAGGAAATTTAATAGCACAAAAAAGTTCAATTTGATTTCATCAAAATTAAAAAGTGTCTGCTCTTTAAATGATAGTGTTAAAAGAATAAAAGGACAAGCCAGACTAGAAGAAATTACTTGTAAGTCACACTTCTGACAAAAGACATATTTATGATATTATATGAAATTCTCAAAACTTAATAATAATAAACAAAACCACTAAAAACAAGAGAGAGAAAAATGAGTTAAAATGCACTTTGTCAAAGAAGCTATATGAATGACAAATAGATACATAACTTGTGCACAATGTTAGTCCTTAGGGAAATGCAAATTAAAATTATAATGAGACACCACAACACACTTAATGAATTATTTAAATTAAAAAAGACTGACCATATGGAGTGTTCAGGATTGTGTAGAGTAACTGGAACCCTCACACACAGCTGGCAGAAATGTACATGTTATAAGTGTTTTGGAAAAGCCTTTGAATATTTTTAAAAATGTTATGCCGTGTGCGGGCTGGAATGGGAGTAAAAGAGAGAAAACTGTACTTGAACAATGATTAAAATAAAATAAAAAGGAATCTCTCTTTATCTTTAAAAAAATGTTATGCCTATACCTTCCATACTAGCCAACAATTCCACTCTTAAATATTTACCCAAGAAAACCAGTCAGAAAAAGACAACTACCATATGATTTCACTCAGACATGGAATCTAATGAAAAAACTGAATTAACAAGGAAAATAGAGACAGACTCATAGATGTAGAGAAGGATGACAGCTGGTGGAGTGGGAGATTAGGTGGTGGAGGGATTGAGCAAAAATGTAAAAGGACACATGGACATGGACAACAGCATGGTGATTGCTGGGGAGAAGGGGGTATATATATATATATATATATATATATATATATACACACATACACACACATGTGTGTGTATTCATAGCATCTATATTTGCTAAAAATGGATATAACAAGTATCCACCAATAGGTAAATTTACAAGTAAATTCTGTTATGGATGTCCATAAATTAAATATTTCTCAAGAGCAAGAAGGAATAAGCAATATGCACTAAAAACATGGGTGAGGATCAAGGTAATTTTATTGTTTGAAAACAGCCCAGACCCTCTTCCAAAGTACATTCTATATGATTTTATTTGTATCAAGTTTTACAAACACAAGATTCTAACAGATCAGCAGTCATCTTGGGATGAGCAGATGAGGAAGGACAGATTTCACAAAGAGCAATGAGAAAGACAAGGGTGGTGGATATGTTAATAATCTTTATTGTGATAATGTTTTCTCAGGGGGTGTATATGTGTATACATATGTTAAAACATTACATTGTTCAAAAGAACTGCTGAAAAAATACACCATATCTTTTACCTCACCACTCTAAATAAAGTTATATAGGATAGGTTAATGTTAGATATCCAAATGTATATATTCATAGACTGGTTGGAAAAAAATGTGTTTTGTTTTACAAAAGTATAGAAAATAGTGAGCTTGCTATATAGATGCTATGGACTGAAGTGTAGTACCCAAATTCATGTGCTGAAGCCCTAACCCAAAAGTGGGACTGTGCTGGAGAGAGAGTCTGCCTCAGGCTGGCCTGTAGTTTGTGGCTTCTTGATCTCATGTAGAAAAGATTTCACAACAGGAGTCCAGGTGATTTGGAGAGTGTGTTTATTAAAGCTGGGACAGTGAACGAAGGAAGGATTTAGGGTAGAAGATGTAAAAGGAGAGCCTAGGTGGTACTCTGCTTTGGTTCCCTAGAAAAATTGTAGAAAAGGAGTAAGCCAAGGAGGGGCTGCTATCAGTTCATTGGGAAGTCAGAGAAAAGGAGGCTGTGGGGACAGGATCAGGGGGTCAGCCCAGGTTGAGCAGCTCCCCTGGTTGCAGGGGACCCTTAGTGTTTAGGGTTAATCCACTGACTGTAAGTTGCTCAAACTGTTTGGCTTTGTTTAATTTTCTTGTCTCAGTTTCCCTATTCCAGTTGCCCAGGAATTTTTCTAGCTTCTTACTATCCTGTTCTGGACTGTATGTGGAGAAGGGATCTTTAGGATGTATAAAGGTTAAATGAAATTGTAACAGTGAGACTTTAGTCAGAAAGGACTGTGACATTTTAAGAAGAGGAAGCTATTTCTCTCACTTTCTCTACCTCCCTCTTTTTTTTCTCTCCTTTCCTACCTCCCTTGCTCTGCCCCTGTCCCTCCACCATGAGAACATCCTATAAGAAAGTGATTTTTTGCCTGCCTGGAGGGAGCTCTCACCAGGACCTGACCATTCTAACATTCTGATCTCAGACATCTAGTCATCAAACAGTGAGAAAATTCATTTTTGTTATTTAAACTACCTAGTCTATGATACATTATTAAGACAGCCCAAGCTGACAAATACAAATAATATATATTTAATGTGTATCTCATGATCTCTGAAGCCTGCGAATTAAGTCTTAAGTTTTAGAGTGATTGTCAAATTTGAGTTAACAATCACAGCAGAAAAGAATCCTTAATATTTATTTAATGTGGGCACCAATTTTATATCACAGAGTAGGAAGTAATGATCAGTTGTATTTTATTAAATTAACATATGTATATGTGTGTATATTTCCATCTCTCTCTCTATAGTATATATTATCTTTTATTTCTGTGATTTTCAAATGCTTCTTAGAAAAAAAGAGAGGTAGAGAAAGAAAGAAAACAGAGCCAGACTTGTTGCCCTGAATAGCATTAAGCTCTGTGTGTGTAACATGTGAAAATGAATCTGACATAGTTTATTACAGAATCAGTAAAATAGGTTCATGCAGGTTAGCAGGAAAACTTGGCTTGTCTGCTAACATTGCTGAAAGCATTTATATGAAGGAAAAGCTAAGCCCTGTCTGGTGTCATACACACCATGATCTGTTGCTAGAACAAGGAACCCTAGCTGCAAGCAGTTGGGCAGATAGAAACAAAATCTTTTACCCATGACTTTAAGAAGATATTTTATTTTTACAAGACTTTGTTTCACTTTTGCCTCTAGAAAAGTATGTCTTGAGATTTTCAAACAGTGCATAATGAGTAAAACCATACCTCATGGAGGAACTTGTATATTTAGATCAGTCACGTAGGCTAGTTCAACACAAGAATGACTCTCACAATATTTATTGGCTCAACATGCATTAAGGATTTAGGATAAAGAATCAACTTATGAAGTTGTGTTCTTTATTTACTGATGGGATTGTGGAATGTGCTTCTGGGAGGTAGAAAAAGGAATTGACCAACTATTAGAAAAGTATGAGCTCTTGAAGTCATTAGCTGGAGACCTTAGTATGCCAGGTCATGTATTGCTGTAGAAAGTTACCAATCTCTTTTAATTTTATATTACATTTGTACTGTAGTTATAGTGTGTATTGATGTATATCTCTTCATCTCACTTAAAGAGTAAGGCTGTTTTGTGCAGGGTGCAATGCTATGTCCTGGGTTTTCCTTGCTGCATAAGAGCCATTCCTTTCTGTTAAAAAGCTCTTATTTCAAAGGCTGAGACAAAGACTGACAAGTGCTCTTGAACAAAAGATTGCTAGTTGTTTATCTTATGCAAATTAAAAGAGGCTCCAAGGAGGTGGTGCTATGTAAGAGAAACAGTTATTGTGATAAAAGTTGGAAATAATATCTTTATCTGTAGCAAATAATAAGTTAATAAGAGAATGTTAAAAACAATATTGCTATGTAAGTAGACTTTTGGTGTTTTATTTTTCTTCAGAGTAAATAACAATTAATTTATAGTTTTATTTGTTGAATTAACTAATATCACAAAGCATGCATGTCACATGGTCAATCCAGACATCTCATTTTGCATTTCTGATTTGCAGGTAATGTGTTATTTAAACATTATACATACATAATCAAATATCTTCCATTGGCTCAATAGAAAAAAGCAACTCTTAGAAATTGACATGCCATTCATCTGTCTCCTTTTCAGTTCAGTTTTTATATATATATATATATATATATATATATATATATATATATATCTGTGTAACTACATTGCAATCTTCAGTTCAGTTTATATATATATATATCTGTGTAACTATATTGCAATCTTTGAATTTCATAATTACTGACCCTGCCTTTGCATTGCTTAATAGACCTCTTGTATTTTGTTGTTGGTCTATTTATTTTTTCCTTTACATAAACAAATTAGTTATTTGTATAAATAAACTGGAAGAGGAAAAACTAAATACGTACTTTGTAAAAATGAAATCATTACAGTAAGCCCTATATGCACTACTTATTAATCTAGTCAGATGCATTGAGACGCAGCACTGTCTGTCACCTTTATCTATTTGCACAGAGTAAGGAAATGAGGCAGAATTGATGTGAGTGGAAATTCAGAAAGGCCAAATTTTGATTCAGGCTCTTAAAACTAGGCAGCCATGATGATCAGTTTCTATTACTAGGAAGGTTACAGAAATAGCCAAATGTTAAATACACAAAACATAAATTTAATGAAACTATAGTCTTAAAACCACCAGTGAGTACTTTATTTCCTCACGACAGAGGGAATAAGCAACCTTTCAGGCCCAAACTTTCAGTGAATGATGTGGGAGGAAATCTGTTGTATGGAACAATTCAAGATAAACAAACACAGTATGTTTTGAAGTGAAATAAAGTAGCTGAAAGTCACTTGTGTCAAATTCAATTTTTAACTGCATATTTGATTTGTTATGATGTAGAATAAAGTTATAGATGGTTATTGGGGTGTCAAGAGTCATTCTGGAACTGAGACAAGCTTCTTTATCTAAGACATGGGAATAACAAGTCTTATTTTCAAGCTGGTAAGGTTAAAATGAGAAAATATATATGAAAGATCTGAAACATAGTAGAGTGCTACATAAAAGGCAATTCCTTCTTTTTTTAGCTCAATATTCCTTCCTAGTAATTGGGAACACATTATTCTTAAGCACTCCAGAACAATTCACTAACTTTTGCCTATTCAATTAAGTGACTATGTAATTACAGAAACCAAATCCACTCTAAGTAATTAGGAAAGAACAATGTGATAGAATTTCTGTCATCCAAAGTAATTTTGCAGTGACAATAACCAAAATGAAGTTTACAGTTTATGCAATGAAATGTAAGCATAGTCTCTTTTTAAGTTTCTAAATAGGTAAAAAGATGAACATGAAAATTATGGTCCAGAGAGTGATTACCTTTGACATAAAAATGTGCATTTTCCCAAGTGTGGAAATGGAGATGATCTGTAGGAGAGAATAGAAAACAAGTTTCTGTTAAGGTCAGAAGAAATTAGAGAAATTGTTAATAGCCGACAGAACCTTTATAAACAAACACAAATGGCACAGTAAAACACCCTCCCCAAATCATCTAATCATTCAAGGTTAACAAAATAAGAAAGTTCCAGGATTTTCAATGGCAGAGAAGCAGAGATTTAGTCCAATATAATGAGGGAAAAAAAGCATGTATTAAACATTTATCAACTGGCAAATACCATACTGAGCATAAAATATGACATTTACAATTCCTCTCCTATAAAAACTAGTATTTTAGTGGGGAAAAAAGGCAAGTCAGCAGGTATTTCTAATTTTCATTTTATAAGTTTTCCAACTAATGCCCAGACTGTAAGCTCGATGAAGATATTTTTGATGTTTTAATCTTGTGTTGGTTGTTTAGTTTTATCTTAGCTGATTAATCTACAAAAACTCAATTTATATTATTGCTAAATATTAGATATTAAGTAAATATTTATTGAATAATTTAGTAATCATAAAAAATGAAACACCATTCTCATTAAAGTAAAATAATTTTTATTTTCCATGGAATGCTCTCCAAATTTTATTCCATCTACTCTGTTGGAAAATTATGTGCATAAACCATAGATATATGGATATTTGTATACTTGCATACATGTACTACAGCTAATATATGAAGAACATTAGAGAATGTCAACAAAATAGAGAAAAATAATTGAGAATAGAAGGTATTACTTTTTTCCATTCAGTTGTAAATTTTGTTGCATGTCATTTGGGGTGATAAAATCAGTTTGTTTTATTTTACTTTGTTATAAAGGAACAATAATGGGACTAAAAATGTTATCTGATGTTTATATGACTCTGTAAATTTTGGGTGACCCACATTCAATATATAATCCTAATAGTGAGAACTAGCAGAATATGTGCTGTACAATTGCTAAAACTGAGTAAATGACCTGATATATTTCACTTGGGCAAAATCAGTCATGAAAAGAATATGAAATGGCAGTTATAATGGTACTGATTGGATCTTAGGGTGAGTTGATTCCCAATTTGTGGATAAAAGAAAGCCTTTCCTGGAGATAACAGGAAAAAGTTTCCTGATGAAATGTGTTACATTATTTAACCTTTGAACATACTTAGTTTTCTTTTTTTTTTTACTGCAGATTTCTCAGGGCCCAATTAAATAACCAATACTGAATAAAATACAGGAAACAGAAAAGAAATGCAGTTTAATATTAGTGGAAGTTATTCAGAAACAAAATTATGCTTGATTAGATTTCAACTTTTATTGAAATTTTCTGTAACAAAAATCTAGTTACTTTATTTTTTGATTCTTTCCATGGTGATGTTATTGGTAGAATATAGCTGAAATAAACCAAGTAAATGTATACCACTAACTTAAATGTAGGTAAAGGGCTTAGTCCAGGATAGAGTTACTACATACCAGTTAGCATCTCTGTGATAAAGGCCAGGAAATCCTGCACTTTGAAGTCCTCAAAAGAAGACTACTACTTATAATACCACTTAATGGCTTAAAGACCATGTTTGAAAAGCTTTCTTTACTATTTTATGAACATTATTTGACCCTACTGGCCTCTGCCATTTATTCCAGAGATCTTGTTTACCTTTAATTACGTGTACTGATTTTCCTAATTCCTTTAGGAATGGTTTTAAGCCAGTTCTGAAAGTGGGCTGCTAGATGGAATGATGGTACACCTGGGAAACTGACATTGGGTTCTTCCTAACAGAGAGGACGCAGAACATCCAAGGACAAGTTGCAGGAACAGCAGCATATTCTGAGTGTTCCCTGCCTGAAGGAGTCCAACAGAAATTTCCCAAATATACCATCATTGCATCCAGCCTACTGTCAAGCCTGGCTGATATTTACTCCAAAGGCATTATGATATGGAACACAGTAGTAAATTTGGCCTTGGGCATCTGTGGCAATAAAATAGGTAGAATTTCCCCAATGGATCCAAAAATAACAAAGGATATCTCTTGTATCCTGTTCCTTCTCTGGTACTAGTTTTCTATTTGTTGGCATTATCCCATACCACACATGGAAGTCCCAACACAGTTAACACTACACTGCCTTTACCACACATAGTCTGGGGAGATAGTCTTATGACAATAATTTTGTAAAATTCCCATTAGTGAGGTGTGTAAGCATATGTTAGATGATATGTACATCTTTGTGCAACCACTGTGTGCAAGGTGATACAGTGCTCTGATTAGCAAGATACTACTTTCAATATTAAATGTGTAGAAGAAGGTGATACCCAAGCCAGATGTGCTTTGTGACTCAAGGAGGACCATTAGTTTTGAAAAATCATTTTCTGTTATCTGAAATTAAAACAGATGATGTGTAATTAAAGTTATCAGATATCCTCTTCAAAGTAAAATTTTAGGACACTTCTTTTTCAGGGAACTCCCATCTGAATGGCACACACTTGAATTACAATATCACCCTTCATGGGGGAGAAATCTTGATGTAGTCTGGTCTGTGTCCAGGTGCACCTCTTATAGATGAGTTTTTTTTCCCTAAATGTGCTCTAACAGTATTTGTCATGTATCTAAGTATTTGTCATGTATCTACCAACTGTCTTAAACATATCTGCTTTTTGAAAGCATTGGCTGTTTATTTTTATAGAATTAACATTTTTATCATTATATAATGTCTAATAGAAATTGAATTGAAACTCTCCCATTAGGTATAAAATTTATTGACATCTAATAGAGATTTTTTTCTACCAAAGTCATTTTTTCTCAAATGACACTTTTGAAGTGGGAATTAGCAAATCATTCATGTGATATGGCGGTATATGTTTCTGAAATTCAGAAATCACAGCAGTTAAAGAAAAAAAGAGCTTTAAAATCACCACTAAGTCAAGCTTATGACCTCCTGTCATGGGGATAGAGTGCAGAGAGGGCAGAGAACAAAAGAGAGAGTGAGAGAGGGAGAGAGAGAAATATCTTTATTATAAGAAAATAGCTATAAAAGTTATGATGCCATATTGAAATATAAAATTATTTCTAATTGCTGATAAAGAAAAATTTTCAAATATTTGTAATTGAAAATATTTGCATTCTTGTCATGTTTTATAAATATGCATCTCCTTTTTATTTAATTTATTTTAAAGGTACAATTTAAACTTGCTAGGAACATTTACTTAATATCAGAAATTGAAATTACCTAATGGGGTTTGAAGCAGTTAGGTATATATTTAATATATAATTGCATATAGACACATAGGAAATAGAGATGAACTTGTACACATTTAAAGTATATGTAGAGAACTACTAGAGGGAATCTAATAACTAGGTAATGTCTTACATTGACTTAATTGATGTTAGACTATTATTTTGTATTTTCTAACTCTAAAGCTATTATTACTTTGTATGATAACTTTTTCATTGATTTTTCTTATAGGCATAAAGTCAATAACTTCAATTTTCTTTAACTTTATCTACTATGATAAGCTATACTACAACCTCAAAAGCCTAGTAAATTAGGCTATCACTAGCAAAAGTTCATACTTCTAAACTGTTAAACTTTTAAATTTGATGTTATTCTCTATATTATTAAAGTATTGGTTAAAGAGTATATTGATCACTTGGATGGGGCAATATTATTTTGGAAAGTATGATGTTGTTATGAGGACATTTTTTTCTCTTTTCAGATTAACCCTATTTTTGCACATGATCACAAAACTGACCTCAACACCAATTCATTAAAACTCATTTGATTAAAGTTTATGATTTCTGGAATTCTAGCAATCTGTGATATAAGGCAAGAAGTTCACATAAATTTTATTCTAAAATAAAAATAAGTTGTACAAAAATAGTTTGTTTACTTGAAATAATTTTACTAATGTTTTACAAAAATACTGGCAAGCTTTTTCTTCTAGTTTTTAAGATACAACTTCTTTAAAACATACATAAAATAGGACTCTACCAGTCTGGTAGGGCTGCCATAACAAAGAGCTAGAAGCTGGGTGACTTAAAACAACAGAAAAACCTTATTGCCTCTCAATTCTGGAATCTAGAAGTTCAAAATCAAGGTGTCAGTAGACCATGCTGCTTATTTATCTCCTAACTACAGGCTGGAAATTCTTGGTGTACTTTGGCTTCCAACTGTTTCAGTCCAGTTTCTTCCCCCATTGTCATATGGTCATCTTTACATCATGTGCATATCTGTCTCTATGTTCAAATTTCCCCTTTTTATAGGGACACCAGTCATATTGGATTAGACCCTACCCTAATTACCTCATTTGAACCTTATTACCTCTGTGAAAATCTGAGATATTATAGTTTAGGACTTCAACATATCCTTTTAGGTTACACAGTTTGATCCATAACAGGGGGATGACAGGAAAATATAGTAGAAGGAAATAGTAATAATTTGGTTATATATAATACCAGAGCATGAGAACTTCACCCCAAGCACTTCACTCAAAAAAATGTAAGAAAAATCCCTCAGCATAAATGAAGAGAAGAAATATCTTATAAATTTCAATGAGATATAATGGAAAAACTGATATCAAAACAGAATTAATATTTCATGCCTATGGTGATTCTGAGCTATCAATAAATTGTTTTTACACACTTTATTTTGATGGGCAGTAAAATTGATATATATTTTTCCCAAATATATTTGGAAAAATACTTTATTTTTTATGTGTAGAGCTCCCTGATTATTTTTAGGTTATTGTGGAAGTGGTTTAATAAAAATTATGTTACTTCCCATTGGTGCTAAAATTAATTTCTGTTTTCTCATCACATTTTGAAATCTATCCTATAACTTTAAAACTAAAGAAAGAAAAACTTAACACATAATGAAATAAATGTGAAACAGAAATATACAAAGAAGAAAATAATTAGAATACATTCAAATCATTTGATAAGATTTTCAAAGTAACATTGTAAATGGCAGCCCTGAGAAAAATATAATATAGTGTTCCGCTGAGTCTTAAAATATACATTCTCATGAAAAGGAAGCAAAATACAACTCATTAGAAAAAATACTGGCTGGCATAGCTCAGTGGGTTGAGTGCAGGCTGAGAACCAAAGTGTCACAGGTTCGATTCCCAGTCAAGGCACATGCCTGGGTTGCAGGCCACAGCCCCCAGCAACCGCATGTTGATGTTTCTCTTTTTCTCTCTTTCTCTCCCCCTTCCCTCTCTAAAAATGGATGAATAAAATCTTAAAAAAAAATAGTCACTAAAGGTCAGGAAGAAGTTAAAAAAGTATTTTAATGATTACATCTAGAAGCACTTTTTCAATTATCAGTGAGATCAAAAATGACATTCCCACTTATTCCTGACTACCTTATCACACCTGAGATTTTTCTAGGTAAACAGGTTATAGAGAGAACAAAATCTAACACTTTTTTAAATATGATAATTTTCCGCTCTTTTTAAAAACCTTTTGATGTTCCTTTTTTATTTTTTTATCCAATTGCACTTTCAAAGACTTTGAATATTTGACTCAATTTTCCCCTTTGTTCTTCCAGCCTAGTAACTCAGTCAACTTTCTAGTCATATGGTGTTAGTGAAGGTCTCAGAATGTACCTTACTTTGTTTAACTTAGCACCTTTGCAGAAGAATCTCATTTGACTTAAACAGATTGGCTCATTTCACAGAAATAATTTCTGCTCATATCCCATATTTCTTCTCAGCATCATCTGTTCCAGGAGCCTTAGCAGAAGATTCAATATTGTTGTTGAACACTTTCTGCTTTTGAGCCCTTCCAGAGTACCCTGTACCATAGTACTTGTCACACACATTAAACCTGACCATAATATTGTATTCTTTCTTATACTATGTAATTAAGGACAGGTGCAAGCCTTAATGTTTTATTCTAAGAATTAAGACACTACTTCACATATAGTTGGGCTGAATAAATAAATGTATCCATGGGATTTTATTTCTAATATTATATTCTCTGTTTCTAACACATTTATGGGATAGGAGTAAATTCCTTGAAGACAATGCGGATTCTTCCAAAGTCTTTCAAATAAATTGAATTGTAATCATACCTTATTTCATCTATAGTCAGGTATAAAATTTGTTTTCAAAGTCATTTGAATTTTATTATTTTATTTTATTTATTTTATTTTTATTTGTCTTATTGTAGTCTTAATCCAAGGACATCTTTCCATTGCTTTCAGAGAGAGATGAAAGGAGGTAGGTAGAGAGAGACAGAGACAGAGACAGAGACAGAGGCAGAGAATCATTGGTCAGTTGCCTTCTTTTTCTTATATGGGCCCTGACCAGGGATTGAACATACAACCTGGCCAGTGCCCTGATGGGGAATCAAACCTGTAACCCTTTGGTCTATGGAATGACACTCCAACTAAGCCACACTGGCCAGGACAAGTGACTTTATTTGTATATTCATTATTAGCTACATAAAAATTTTATTTTTCTAATGACTAGAGAAATACATTATTTTTTTTAAATCTGAGCTTCCAGCTAACTTTCTAGAATTCTTTCATCCTGTAATCTAAAAGATTGGTTCAAAATAATGGTTATATTTTATCTTTGTGTTTATTTGGAATAGTATGCATTACATTTTTCAGCAAAAGTGCAGATCTCAGCATAATGCAAATGAAATTAAATGGTATTTAACACAGAATAAGGTGAATTCAAGGGATTATAATTAAAGAAAAGGTTTAAAAAACCCTAAAATTTTTTAAATCCTATTATTAGCTTTCTAAATTTCAAATAGTGTCATGTGAGTCACATACAAAAGTTATATAATAAATTATAGAATAATAAAATAATAATTCCTACTTCTGTAGAGTGAATAGCTCAGCAGAAGCCACTTAACATTTTATGCTATCTTTGAAACCATATGAATTTTGTATACACAGGCAGTAATGTTTGTGATAGTTATGCTCAATGTTTTCAGTAACATGGGTGCAATGTAATAGTACTATTATACCTAATATTCCTCATCTCTGACTTGTTATGACATTTTATATAAGAAGATCATATTCTTGGATGACACTCTTGTCTGAGTCTTAATTTGGTGGGTAAAATTGTGAGCATGAATGATGGGCACCATGTCTTTTCTGAGCAGAAGCTTTCAGAGTTAACTCTGCTTGTCATGTTCCTTCTTCTCTACATCAACACTAATAATGCCCAGATATGCTGGGTATTAAGCACATACAGAGTTGACCACTTTAGATCTTTCCTTCATCCTAGCTATGTCAACTCAATCTCACTTCTTAACCTTTCTGATCTTATATATACATATATTAATATATACATATATGAATATAAATACATATTTAATTTGGTGACATGAATGGTGATACATTTTCATGTCATTTTGAAGTATAATTATGAAACTAAATATCTAGAAGTTAGTGTGGAGCTATAAATGATAGAAAATATCCATTCTTTTTTTAGTTTACATTTATTTATTAAAGTATATTTTACTGATTATGCTACTACAGTTGTCCCATTTTTCTCCCCTTTATCCCTTTCCACCTTGAAACCCCCTCCCACCAGCATTCCTCCCCCCTTAGATCATATCCATGGGTCATGCTTATAAGTTCATTGGCTTCTCCATTTCCCATACTATTCTTAACCCCCCCTAACTATTTTGTACCTACCAATTACACTTCTCATTCCCTGTACCTTTTCCCACATTCTCCCCCTCTACCTCCCTGGCTAATAACCCTCCATGTGATCTCCATTTCTGTGATTTTGTTCCTGTTCTAGTTGTTTGCTTAGTTTTTAATTTTAGGTTCGGTTGTTGATAGTCGTGAGTTTGTTGTCATTTTATGTTCATTTTTTTATCTTCTTTTTCTTAGATAACTCCCTTTAACATTACATATAATAAGGGCTTGATGGTGATGACCTCCATTAACTTGACCTTATCTGGGAAGCACTTTATCTTCCCTTCCATTATAAATGATAGCCTTGCTGGATAGAGTACTTTTGGATGTAGGTCCTTGCCTTTCAGGACTTTGAATACTTCTTTCCAGCCCCTTCTTACCTGTAAGGTTTCTTTTCAGTAATCAGCCTATGGGAACTCCTTTGTAGGTAACAGTCTCCTTTTCTCTTGTTGCTGTTAAAATATCTCCCTATCTTTTTTCTTGGATAATTTAATTATGATGTGTCTTGGTGTGTTGCTCCTTGGTCCAATTTCTTTGAAATTTAGCCAGAAGAAAGTTACTCTAGGTTATTCTTTGGTATAAACTTATACATTTTTAGCACTCAGAAAACAATGGAAATTAATGTAAATAACCCATATGTATATACATATATATTCAACAAATATCAATATTTATTACTAATTAAAACAAAGACTATAAGGAATTATTATTACTATATTTTATTCTTCTTCATCTTTATTTAGAAATAAATAACAAAATCACATTTAATTTCCAAGTACATTAATATACATTTCCAAAGTGTATTTCCCAAACAGTGCAATTATCATAGCTAATTAATGATTTTTAAAATTCAATATTCCATGCACTTGAAATTTTTACTAATTATTTCAAAATACTTGTACATTTGGTTTGTTAAGGTTAGGTCTCAAGGTCTTCATATTATCATTTTTATGTTTCTTAAGTCTATATTTTGTGAAACTTTTTGAGAAAATTTTCATATATAAAGAAAAGTAGAAACAAATAGTACAATGAAAATCTATTCACCTGGAATTTAATCAAATCTATATGTCTATCTATCCACTCATCTTAATCCCTAATCTATTGTAAAACATAGATGCCATGGTCCTTACACACCCCCAAAAGTTCATTACACACCTCAAAGACAGGATATTCTCAACATATTCCATACCACAAACACCTAAAATTAGTAAATACTCCTAGTATCTAACACACAGTTCCTTTTAACATTTCAAAGGTGTTGTTACTTAGCTGGGTGGCAGAGAGGTATATGCTAGACAGCGAGTGATTCAGAAGAGAAAAGCCCACATAAGAGTCTGCCCTGCATGTCGGTTACCACAGTGCCCATATTGACACATTCTTGTGATCCAATATGAGACAAAACCCTTAAAGACAGCTTGAAAAAGAAATACATAACAAATTCATGTAATTCAGGGTATTAAACTACAATGAGAAGAACAAAGACATCTATCATTGGTGAAAATAACAGTAAAAACACTGAAGGTAGTTATTGACCTCTTCAGGGGGAATGGATAGAAGTAATCACAGAGACAAGTGTTTATTGGAGGGTGGGATCAAATGACAAAGTTTAGTGATATGTATGGAAGTGGCCCAAGGAGGTTTCTGGTTTTATTACCTGATAATCTGTAATGGAATCCTGGTCACTGTTATAAAATGGCCTGGTAAGAGTGAATTCAGTAATAAGAAGCTTTGTTAGAGACTAGGCAAGCTAGTGCGCATTAATTGTCCCTCATGGGCCTCCTTATTGCAGAATAGAGGGCTTCCACTGTCTGGAAACTTGGAGAATGAAGGTGAGATACAGACAGTTTCTTAAATGCTGTATTTCATGGTTTAATTTGTAAATAAGGTATAATAACTAATTGAAGAGGCAGAAGAACTAATAAAATTTGAAAAGATGGAGGGATGTGGAGAAAAAATGGGTTTCTAAAGATAATTTTAAAATAAAATTAATTCATTATGCTCATGTTTAGAAAGAGTGTTCTTTTCTCCCTGGTAGATAAGTAGCACAATACAATTTCTTAAACACTGTTGGAAATGGCAGTCTGTGGTGATGGCTGCTGATGTATTGCTCTAATACTTTTTTAGAGTGACAGCACTCTTGATGATGAATTATACTAATATTATAGTTTATCACATGAGCGGTACTCTGATGATGCATTACAGCAATATATCATCAAAGCAGTTGTGTTTATTTTCTGTCTCACTAATCTAAGTCAAGTCAAAAATTCTGTTAAAAGCTAAATCTTTGAGTCCAGTATGGCTTTCAATCTGTTTGTTTTTGTGGGGGAAAACTCTTTGAAAAGGAGCATGACACTTTTAGTCACTATTAAAAAAATGGAAAGGACTACAAAAATCATTGTTTTGCTTTAGTTTTTAACATTTGCAACTCAAAACCTCTCTTTAAAAAATTCTAGCATATATGTAATAAAGTTTTTCTTTGTATTAGCAGAACTAAATTTTATACTACCTGTGTCTACAATAACTTTCATCTTCTGATAGAAAACACTGAATAAGGCTAAAGAAAGAGTGTTTTTCTTTGGAATTCAGAGACTATGATAAATGAAACGTCAAATGCATTTTATTTATTGTCTTAATTTAAGAAAACTAAAAACTACTATTATGCAATGAAGAGCTCATTAGCTCCTGAAAGTACTTCATTTTTTTTCTACTAACCAGAAAACTTTGATATAGATGATTATGTGATTAAGAAAACTAGAGTGACTTAATTCTTTTAAAAAAATATTTTAGCCCGAGCTGGTGTAGCTCAGTGGATTGAGTGCAGGCCTTTGAACCAAAGCATCATGTACCCTGACTGGTTCAGTTTCCAGTCAGGGCACATGCCTGGGTTGCAGGCCATGTCCCCAGTAGGGAGTGCACTAAAGGCAATCACACATTGATGTTTCACTCCCCCTTTTTTTCCCTCCCCATCTCTAAAAATAAATAAATAGAGTCTTAAAAATATATAAGTAAAAAGTTTAAAAATATATTTTAGCTATATTTTTATTCTTGACACTATTACGTATATGTCCATCCATCTCCCTTTGCCTACCTCCCTTCCTTCACTCCCTTCTGTCAGGCCATCACCATACTGTTGTCTCTGTCCATGGGTCATGCATACATGGTCATTGGCTAAACCCTTAAAATTCCTTTATCCCATCCTGCCTCCCCCAACCCCTCTTACAGCTGTCAGTCTGTACTGTGTGTCCATGATTCTGTTTCCATTTTGTTCATCAGTTTTTTTCATTAGATTACACATATAACTGAGATTGTATCATATGATATTTGTCTTTCACTGACTGGCTTCTTTCACTTAGCATCATAATCTCTAGGTTCATCTATGCTGTTGAAAAGGGTAAGAGTTCCTTCTTTTTATGGCTATGTAGTATTCCATTGTGTAAATGAACCATAGCATTTTATCCACTCATCTACTAATGGGTACATGGACTGTTTCTAGATATTGGATATTTTAAATAACACTTCTGTAAACATAGGGAAGAATATATCCATTTGAGCTGGTGTTTCAAATTTATTTAGATATATTCCCAGAAATGGGATCACTGGGTCAAAAAGTAGTTTTATTTTTAACTTTTTTGAGGAAACTCCACAATGTTTTCCACAGAGGCTGCACCAGTCTGCATTCCCACCAACAGTGTACTAGGGTTTTCTCCACATCCTTGCCAGCACTTGTTTGTTGATTTATTTATGGTAGCCATTTTGGCAGGTGTGAGATGATATCTCATTGTGGTTTTAATTTGCATTTCTCTGATGATTAGTGATGTTGAGCATTTTTTCTTATGTCTATTGGCCATCTGAATGTTCTCTTTGGAGAAGTATCTATTCAGGTCCTTTGCCCAATTTTTAATTGGGTTGTTTGTCTTCCTGGTGTTGACTTGTATAAGTTCTTTATATATTTCTGGAAATTAACCTCATATCATTGGCAAATATATTCTCCCATAGAGTCGGTTCCTTTTTCATTTTTTTAATATATATTTTTTAAAGATTTTATTTATTTATTTATTTTTAGAGAGGGAAGGGAGGGAGATAGAGAGAGAGAGAGAGAGAGAGAGAGAGAGAGAGAAAGAAACACCAATGTGCAGTTGCTGGGGGTTCTGGCCTGCAACCCAGGAATGTACCCTGGCTGGGAATCGAACCTGGGACACTTTGGTTCCCAGCCTGCGCTCAATCCACTGAGCTATGCCAGCCAGGGCTTCCTTTTTCATTTTGATGATGGTTTCTTTATTTGTCCGGAAGCTTTTTAGTTTGATGTAGTCCCATATGTTTATTTTTTCCTTTGTTTCCCTTGCCCTATGAGCTATATGGACAAAACCATTGCTATGCAAGATGTCTGAAATTTACTCCCTATGTTTTCTTCTGAGATTTTTATAGTTTTTGACTTATACTTAAGTCTTTTATCCATTTTGAGTTTATTTTTCTGTATGGTGTATGTTCGTGATCTAGTTTTATTTTTGGCAAGTACCTGTCCAATTTTCCCAACACCATTTTTTGAAGAGACTGTCTTTACTTCTTATACTGAAAAATTCAAGTTTATTGGTGAGGTGTGCCTTGGAGATAAGGCAGAATTGAAAAAATGTTGGAGAAAGGGGTTGGGCAGGGCTGGGGGGAAGTAGTAGGGGGATAGGAGGATAACTGTAATTGAACAACAATAAAAAAATTTAAAAAGAAAAAAAATAGTGTTGGAAACCTCTATTAGCAAGAAATTTAGGTTCATCAATAGAGGCACCCAAGACAGTTTTTCTCTAAAGTTTAAGACTGATTATTAGGGAGAATTTCAAGTGTAAAATGTATATTTATAAATAAAAATGACCAAAATGGCTTTTTACTGACAACTAGTCAATGTACAACGTGTGTGGGGGGGATGCAATCTTGGCATACAAGGGTAAAGATGATCTTTAGAACACTGTTGACTAATATTACCCACATTCACCTCAGAAAAAACATTTTTCTTGGTTACACTGCATATTGTATATGATACTAGAAAGTGAAAAATCAACAGGACACAAATCATGTAGGATAACATGTAAATTAAATGACTTAAATATGGACAAAAAGAAGCTGAAACTTTATAAAATAAAGGGTAATAGTTGTATAATTGTAAAGTAAATTATATTTCTAGAAACTTTAAAAAGTTAATGGATAGCTCAAAATTCAGATTCATTACTTTAAAAAATATTTTATTTATTTATTTATTTTAGACAGAAGGGAAGGAAAGGAGAAACAGATGGAGAAAAATATCAATATGTGGTTGCCTCTCGCGCACGGTGTGCCCCCTCCTGGGGACCTGGCCTACAACCCAGGCATGTGCCCTGACCGGGAATCGAACTGGTGAACCTTGGGTTCACAGGCATGTGCTCAGTCCACTGAGCTACACCAGCCAGGGCTAATACTTTTATATTACATGGAAGTAGAGCATTTCAGACTAAAAAGGAGTATCATAATCTTGACGCCTTTGCTAATAAATCGAGGTTGTGACTCTATACAAAAACAAAAGCCCAATAACAACAAAAATGTATATACCACAAAGTATATGTATAGTGACCAATTCAATTATATCTGTTTTCTTTATTCAATTTAACAAATACCACATTAAGACATTAATTTAAATGTGTGGCAGATAAAAGTTTTACTCTTTTGTACTTTTTTTGCTTTCTTTAAAATGACAATCCCATAAAGCACAATGTTTAATCAGATAATAAAATCAGTGACAAGGTGTGACTAAATTATTGTATATTTATTAAGTTAAGAGAATTGACAAAGGAAAACTAACAAAAAGTAAAAGCCATGAATATTATAATAACATAGTTATAATATATTTGGGGAGCCAATATAATGATAATTTTAAAAAACTGCTGTATAAATTTCTATAAAGCCCACAATGCAATAGTGTTTGAGGTTTTATTTTGTCTTTACATCAATTCTGCAAGGTGAATCGCACATGGCTTAACATTTTGGACTTTGAATTCCAACAAATATTGGTTTGGATATGAGCTCTTTCACTTATCATATATTTAGTCTTGTGCTAGTTAAGTGTGTAAGTCTCTTAATATCCCTAACCCTCATTTCCTCTTATCTGAAAAATAGAGAGTAAGAATATATACTTAATAGAGATGATGTGTTAATTGAGAAGATAGTATGCTTTTTAAAGGCTTACTGCAGTATTTTGGAAATTGTAAGTACTCAACATATACCATTATTTTTTCTGTTTCTTCTGCATTTTCAAATTACAAAAGCTAAGGATTAATTTCTCTCAAGGGCATCCAGAAAGGGAAAGTGAGTTGCAAAGTAGGTTTCTTGACTGTCATATGGCTGCTTCTGATAAACAATTCTTCCTCTATAAAATTGCATCAGTTAGTCTTTGGAGTGGTAATGATGGCTTAGTTTGTTTGCTTTTCTGAAACAAGTGAAGACCTCACTTAATTATATTAGTTTAGGGAAAGCTTCTTAGATGAGAGATGTTTTTCATTTTTTCTAAGTTCTGTGTGGTAAGATACTTCATTGCATTAGTAATTAAAGTTTTCCCTTTTTTGTATATAAAACCTAACTCCATTGGTAGGGATGGAAAAGAAACATCTATAATGGTTTATTTTCCTATTTGAAATAGAACCCAAGGTTTGGAGTTGAAGAGGTGACTGGGTTGGGATGAAGAGAAGTACAGCATGTTTATAAAAAGAGAAAGATGTATCTAGTTTCTCAAGGGGTTCACACACACAGCACACTAGAAAGGGATTTCCTCCAAGATTCCTAGAGATGGGAGAGAGCAGTGGAGAATAATCACTAAGAATTATGGGTCTTCAGTGCCTTTAAAAAATTAATTGCTGCTTACATTCAATACTGTTTTGTACCAGTATCAGGTATACAGCTTAGTGGTTGGTCACATGCTCTACAATTGGATGCCATTTTAGGAGATACACAAGCACAAGGACAAGCAAGACTAGGCTTTGAGGGGTCTACTGTCCCATGTGCTCGCGTGAGCATGGACAATGACTAGTGTGTCCCATGCCACACAGGGCCTGTGCACAGGGCCTGTGCACTAAAACTATGTGGGTGTGTGTATGTGAAATCACACACACAACTGCACAGAAGGAGGGACATAGAGAGCCTAAATAAGCAATTTCCTGTGTGGTAGGATTCAAAGAAAATTACATTTGAACTTAAATAAAATTTTTCTTATTAACTGGGGAGACTGAAAACCTTGATGGTAGCTCAGAATCAATTGCCAGTTTGGCTGATGTCACATTCCTACAAGTTGTGGCATAAACTCCCACAAGGTCTTTAACGTCATCTGTATGATAATACTAACAATACTTGTGAGAGTGATTCTTTGGGAGATAAGTCAAGTATTGTAACAATATAAAGTTAATGTGGTACCAATTTAATAAATACGTATATGCCTATTTGGGTGACATAAGATAATTTCTTTTCCTTACAATAGTAAAGTTGCTATGTCATATCAAATAATAATAAATTATTACATATAATAACTGCATGTTTGAACCAGAACTGAAATAATAAGGGCTATTTCTCAAAATTATTTATGATAATTTGAAATAATTGAGTTTCTAGTCACTGTGTACATCTGTAGTTATAAAACTAAATACTGCTACTATAACTTAATAAAATGAAGCTACAAACCAGAGTGGAGTAGTTGCACAATTTTATTAGTACATATAAGCAATTGTCTATTCTCCCTAAAATATAAATTCAAACAAAGATAATAATTTAATTTAGAGAAAATGTAACTTTGTGGTTAGTTTGAGACCTTTTATTCCTCAGGAAGAGCTATAAATCACTATTGATAATTATCCAGCTGTAGCCTGCCTAAATATTTTGGTAATGTATGTAATCTCAGACTATGAAATATTTTGACCAATTTTCATTTCATAGTAGATTTGAAAATATAACATTTCTGAAGAATAAGGTCATATATATACAGGAAATTTATTAATCTCAAAGTTAATTTTTCCTGAGCGGCTCTACAAATGTTGTCAGACAATTGAAAATGAAATGATGAAGCCCTGGCTGATGTGGTTCAGTGGACTGAGCCCGAGCTGTGAACCAAAAGGTCACCACTTCAGTGCCCCTTGCCTGGATTGTAGGCCAGGTTCCCAGTTGAAGGTGAGGCAACTGATAGATGTTATCTCTCACACAATGATGTTTCTCTGTCTCCCTTTCTCTCTCCCTTCACCTCTCTCTAAAAGTAAACAAATAAAATCTTTAAAGAGAAATAACAAGAAATTATAATCATACTTATAAAAATCTTTGATTATTAGTTTAGTTAAACTGCTTACTCTTATGTTTTTAAAAATGCCAGCCTTGGCATATTACAGACAAATCTTATATAAAAGTCCTTTTGATGTCTATACTTCCAATTGCACAAAATTTAAAGTATATTTTAGGAGTGAATATTTATTACAAAATCTAATACTTAAGTATAAAACTTTATGCAAATTGATTACATTTATGAAATTATAAGGTCATTTATTTTGTCTACTGATATGCAGTGTTTTTTATAGTGTTTTTCTTTTCTAGATTGCATTAGAAATGGCATAAATTAGACATAAGCATAAGCTATGTTTTATCATTCTAGATTACAAAAGGTCACAGAATATTTGATTTTGAAGGGACTTTTGCAGTCACTAATCCATGCTCTTCATTTTACAGTGGAGGAAATAGTCTCCAAAAGCGACTGGCAGAAAGTCAGACTAGCCATTTGCATAGATAGAAATAGAAATCAGGCCTGTTTTGTTCCAGGTTGTGGAAAAACAAGTATTCATTTTATAATGTGTAAAATTTCCGAAATGACTGACAAAGTTGTAATCAAACACCTTGGAATGGGAGTGTCCTTTGCAGAAGCGTTGTTGGGTAGGAGGGGCCACCTTTCTTTAATGTGAATGGGCTTACTTGTGCCTAATGAAGCTGCTGCCTAAACGTGCATTTCCTTGCTGCCAGCTGCTGTGTCAGCCTTGAGCTAGAGACAATGGAATGTCAGTGTAACTATTTTGAAATTTATTGTTTCCTAATGAAATGAATTGCTTAAATAAACCATATAGATAGCTATAAACAGAAACAAATGAATAAATAGCTCTGTATGCTTCAATGTGAACATTAAACAATGATGTTACTTTATTTTTTAATACATGGATTCTTTTTTATTTTCAAACAATTAAGTTATATGTAGGGCAGAAGGAGATGATTCATGCAACCATCAGTAAAATATTATTAGTGCAATAGGTCTGTGTGGCAGTGAACACTCCTGGACCTTGCATTGTTAGGATTAAACATTATATTTAAATGAAAGAAAGAAACACAGCTGGAGTGTTACTTTAACACCAACATGACAGTTTTGTAGTTATTTGAGAAATCGGATATGACCTAAATTCTAAGAGAAGGTCTGCATCGGTGCACATTTTGAGACAGCTCACTGTACTTCTCAGAGTTTGAGTGAAGCATTAATGAGATTAGACAAAGGGAAAAGGCCTCATCACTTTTTCCTCTGGGGTTTCATTTGATTTTGTGTTTTCCAGGCTTTTCATCCTTTTGTCTTTTCTGCATCATCTCCCAAATTGTGTTACTATCCAGGATCCAGATTATTTTTATTTAGCTTCTGTATTTCCAATTCTATAGCCTACAGAGGTCACAATTTTCTTTAATAGCCTAAAAGCATAATGTAAGCTTCCTTCTAAGGTGTCTTAGTAAATTATACAGATTTATAAAGATCTTTTCCTCCAAGGATTTCTCAACATCTTTGGGAGGTACTTACAAATTCCTTAAGACATCACATGCCCTGACTGGTATGGCTCAGTTGGTTGGGCATCACCCCACAAGGTGAAAGGTTGCCAGTTTGATTCCTGGCCAGGGCACATGCCTGGGTTGCCAACCTGCTTCCAGTCTGGGTCAGGCTCATACAAGAGGCAATCGACTTTGTTTATGATGGCCATTCTGACTGGTGTGAAGTGGTATCTCATTGTGGTTTAAAAAAAAAAAAAAAAAAAAAAAAAAAAGCAATCGACTGATGTTGTCTCTCCTTTCAATGTTTTTCTCCCACTCTTTCTCCCTCCCTTCCCTTCTATATAAATGCAAATAAACAAAATCTTGAACAAAAAGACATCATGTTTGCTTAAGACCACTATGCTTGCTTCTACTCTAGTTAAAAAAGAGTGCTGATAATTGGCATGTGCTTTAGCTTAACTCAACAGAAGAACATCAGCAAGTACTAAGCTTGAAATTGTCTGGAGTGTGGTTCTGCAAATGCTTAAAGATTTGGCCACTCAAATAGGCGATACCTCCTTTTGTCAGTATAGGCAGAACTAGGAGAGCACCACAGAATTTGCCTAAAACTCTGTTGTTGACTGCTTTCCGTATCTTGGCCTCCAGGCTCCAAACTTCCTATTAGAAAAAGTCTCAGAATTTGATTTACTGTATTGTCAATGACATGACTACATTTTTGCAGGCTCAGAGATCAGTTCAAATTGTACTTTAGTGCCATTCATATAACCATAGCATGAAAGTAGGCCAATTATAGCGTACTGAATTCTTAAATGGTACCGAAAATGAAGTGATCAAAACATTGTTCAGGGTTACTGTTAAACCCACTGAGTAGAAATGCTGCTGCATATTATTGCACTTCCACATAAGAAAGTATGGTGGCATACACAGAAAGACACAATGATAGCAGGGAATTAGAGTGCAGACAATTAAATGTGCCTGGTGGTAATAAATTTGCTCTCAAGTAGATTTAAGTAGCCTTTCTTCCTGTAGCCCCATTATAGCTGATTTTTCTGGTCAGGTACACTATTGATCTATTTGCACTGAAGCCATTTCTTCCTTATTAGCTTTCCAAACTTTTCTTTGCCTCAATTTTCCTGAGATACAAAAGCCTCACAAGATTATAGAAGACGTGTTGCTTAGCAACAGTCTCATTCTTGTAACTGTAATGGTTGAAAACACAATGCCACCTTTTTTTTGTGAAGTCAGATATTTTCACATTTTAATGTTCACTTAATTTAATCAGCAAAGTAATATATTTAGTTGTTTTTAATTATATATATCTTACATGAATTGTTTCAATTTTTGGATTTGTACATAGCTGTATGGAGACAGAATAATGGTTTCTATCCTTTACAAATATTTCCAGACACTTGTTCCTGGTTACAAAAAAGCCAGCCAGAATAAAAAAAAAATGCCTGTTTTTTTCCCTTTTTAATTTTCAGAGTTGCTTTTCACACCTGAAAAGAGGAATTTTTGCACTTCTTGTGGAAATGATAGCTACCTGATATTATGTTCTCAAAGATTAGAGAGTTTGGAAGTGTATAGGTAAACAAATTCTCTGCAGTAAATTTCCTGTAACAATAAAAAATTATTTTTATAAGTTACCTGTTTTTCATCTACACCTGTATACCAGATATACTATTTGTACTTGTTTGATAAATAGTATCTTATGTGTTTTGTCTGTAGTGTTTAAATATAATTTATAGGTATGCAAAAATAAAGTCATATAATGATATTTTTTATTACAACATATTTTTGTACAAACTCAAATACAATCCAAGATTGGAATGTAGAAGTAAGAGAAAAACATAAATATACCATTTACACCTGTTTCAGGAAAATAAAAATATATTCTATGTTAGAAAATATTGCTTCTACCATTGGGGACAGACCACAGTATCTAATACATTGCCTATCTATCAATCCATCATCCATCCATCCATTTATCTGAGATAGAGTATGTGGTAAAGCATCTCAACAAAGGAAGCAAATTTTGCTGCTCTATCTGTGGAAGAGCTCACTGTCTGTCTCACTGCTTCACTAAGAGACTCACTTTCAGTTTAAATTCTATGCTGGCTTGTATTTGAATTCTTTCCTGCATGAAGCCAAGAACCCATACTGGGTCACAGACCCTCAGGTCCCCTGATGCTCAAACACCTGCATCATCTGTGTCTCTACTTCTTTTATTTGCATACCACAGTTACTAGGTAATAGAAGCTATGCATAATTCTGCACTGAAATTGCTCTTGTCAGATGACTTCCTTGTATGTAGGAGGAAATTTACTTGAATCAGTCCTCAGAGCTGACCACAGGCCAGACATAATCATTCTCAGCATCTCATTATTATTTATTATATTTAGTGGCATTTTGGAAGAGAAAAGGGACATGTGTTCCATGGCAAGGTTTAACTGGAATACTGCATCCTTATTTTAAGACGAGATCAATTTTATCAACATGAAAATCCTTTTTATATAGCTCTGAAGTTTAACCACATTTAAATGTTTTAATTCACCTGTTAAGTGACCAAAGATATATACTATTAGAAAAGCAATTACTCGTGTCAGACACTTTCTTTGTGTGTTGTGTTGAGGCTTAAAGCAACAGAGATTTTTCTTCAGCATTTTTGGAGGCTAGAAATCCAAACTAAGGTGTCAGCTGTGTGGTGCTTTGTGAAGCTTCTAGGGGAGGATTCTTTGTTGCCTTTCTAGCTTGTGGTACCTTGTGACTTGCATCAGCATTACCTCGATATCTGCCCGCATCTTCACACGATGTAGTCCTTGTGTCGCTGACTTCACATGAATATGCTGTCATAAGAATGTCAGTTGTGTTAAGTTAGAATCTTACTCTACTTGACTGTGAATTTTTGATTCCAAAGATCACCTACCAAGGTGCTGGGGATTAAAACTTCAGTATATTTGTTGGAGAACAGAATTCAACAAGTAACAGATGATGAAGGTCACAGAACTGGGAGAGACCCACGGCTGGAGAGCTTTGACTAAGGGTACTCAGAACTGCCTTAAAGAAATGGAGGGTATTATGTTCAATTGTAATTTTTTAAAAAGATATTATAGCAAAGAGAAATATGAAAAATTTTAAAATTTGGAAGTGAATGAAAACATTGCTTTTCTTTCTGATTTTTTAAAAATTTAAATAATTAAAATAATGATTTTGACATAATAAAATGCAGTTTATGCCCCCTGAATAGAGAAAGAAAAAATCTAGTGGTCAAGTTTTTTTTTTTAATACTTAACATAATTATTTAATATAACCAAAAGCCCAGTCATGGATCAAATTTCAGCCCTGGCTCATGTGGCTCAGTGGACTGAGTGTCAGCCTGCTAACCAAAGGGTTAGCAGGCTTGAGTCCCACCCAGGGCACATGCCTGGGTTGCAGGCTGGGTCCCCAGTATGGGGCATGTGAGAGGCAACCATACATTGATGTTACTCGCCCTCTCTTTCTCCTCTCTAAAATAATTAATAAAAGATTCATAGTTTTTAAACTGAGGTGATATACTGAGGTGATACTCAGTATACAGTGCATCCAATTTGATAAATGCATGTAGTGCTATAACCACCACTGATGACAGGTCACACCTGGGAAAGCCAAAGGAAGCCTCAACCTGATCCAGATTCTTGTCATAGAACAAGAAAGAATTTGAAAGGGTGGCTGACAGAAAGATTTATTAAAGCATGGTAAATTTATTAAAGTGATAGTATGCTCTCGAAAAATGAGCAGGCAGCCTCAGAACAGGAGATGCAACCTTAATTCTATCTGCAACCTCCTCATGGAACATTATGTTTTTGAAAGTTCTGGAAATTTGGAGATAGACCAGTTTTTTAAAAAATACATGCTAGGGTGGGAATAGTGTAATCCTCTCTTTCTGACACTTATAGGTATCCTTATCTGTTTTCTCCAGATAGCAATTTCTTTTTTCAGTCTTCTCAATTACAGGGAATTAGAAAGGAGGAAGCAGGGGTGGGGTGGCAAACAGGTGGTCCGTGAAGGTCTCATTTGTGTTGGTCCAGCCAAGACAGAGAAGGAGACAAGTAGAAGTTGAAGCCTTTGTTCCCTATTTTGACTTTACTGCCACACTACCACAATCAGTTATAGAATAATTCCATTATTACTGAACCAAAGTGGGGCTCAGCCACCACTAAAAGGCAAACTCTAGAGGCAGAAGCTGGTGAAAAAGAAAAAGGATTTTATTCAAATACTGACTGATCCGTGACAATGGGTGACTTCCCGTCTCAAAGATCATTTTTGAGAAAACCCAGATAAACCCCAATCATTCTTTACAAAACCCAGACAAAGCCTAGCCATCCTCAGCAAGAACAAAGCAAAAGAATTCCTGCTCCATTTTAAAGCACCATCCTTTGAAACCCCAGGCAGTGGCTAAGCAGTCATCCAGTTACCTTACCTTATCCCCAGCTGCTCTCTGACACAGGCATGCAGTGTATAGATGTGTATAGAGCCAGTACCATGATTGGCCATGCAGCTTGTAGGGTTGTGAGGACCCATGCTACAGTGCAAGAGAGCAGTGGGCAAAGGCACCAGTGAATGATGCTCCACCATGTCAGCAAGAGAGTGACTACCTCCTTCAGTCACATGGCCAATGGAGAGGAAATGTCAGTACACACTATCCAAGTGCAGGTCCTGAGCAGCGGCCATGAGCAAGAGAGAGCTTTATCTGTTCCCCTGGGTTTATATTAGTTTTGGATGTGGGATGGATTAGGTTCTTTTTTCAAAGTGACTGATTCCTAAACTTTTGCATTCTTTGGGTGGGTCACCTCCCAACCAATCCTTTTCTTTTTTCCTGGCTAGGGTGATAACCCTCTTTGTTCGAGCACTTCCATCTGCCACCATTTTCACTTTTATAGTGTATGTGCCTGCCTTCCCCTTGTCTCACCCACAGCCTGGAACCAGAAGAGGGTAGGAGGTCTCTTTATAATTATTTTGCTAGTCTTGCACATGCTCAGTATATAACAGGGTACAGTCAAGAGAGGGGCCCCAAATAGGGATTTGGAATGGGGTCCAGAACTCAAGGTGTCCAGGAAATATTAGAAAGATATATAGGATGTCCTCACCACTACCCCCTACAGGTGTGAGTTGTGGGGAGGGACACATGGAGCAGGAACATGCAGAGCTGTTTTGTACAGCAACAACTTTGCAGCGAATCCATGGCATGGCCATTTAACATATCTATAACATTTAACTGGTTTCATAGATATGTTAAATAGCTATGGCCATGCTCTGAGACAGGGGGATGGAAGTAACTTCCCCCCAAGATGTAACTGGGGGCAGGTCCCCTAAGTTACAGTGCCTGTGTGAGAGCTTGGAGAAGATTGGCTCCATGACACGGAGCCACCCCTGCCCAGACTCATGATGGCAGCTCAGTGAACTTGGAATAATACAGGAATGCCAGCAGGTGTAACTGATTGTAGGAGGAGTCAGAAATGGTGGTACAGAGGAAGATTGGCTCGAGGATTTCAACCCAGAATGGCAGCCATTGAGGAGGAACCACGTGGCTTTGCCAGAGTGGGGACCCCCACAACTTGGGTAGAGAAATCAACAGGGTTTTGCCAGAGTGTGAACCTCTGTAGCTTTGGTAGAAGAGGACCACGTGGCTTGGGGGTGTTCCCTTTAGCCGTGTGGCCTGGGAATCAGGAGAGACTTTGCCTGAAGAAAGATGAAAGAACTCTTGTTAGTAGGCCATGAGAAGTTGCCACATGGCTTTGGATTAATTCGAGATCCTGCCTGGACGGCGAGACAGCGGATGGTGCCAGCGGCCGGAAACATGGACGTTTGCTTCTTTTCCAGAGTTATGGTACATTGAATTAGGGCAGGGGAGAAGGAAGCACTGTGGGTGTCTGTGGGTATCCTAAAGGAATTTGTTATTTTAATGAAGACATTAGGTCACTACTTTAAGTCTGTATAGCATTAAATAAATATTTCCTTTCCTTTTCACAAATCTCTGGCATTGAGAGATGTCTTTCCTATAAGGCAGCGGACATAACAAACCTGGGGTAATAGTTGCCTTCAGTAATAGTATACAGTACACCTCCGCTTGGGTCTGTTCTGTAACAAATATGACTTCCTCCTGCCACCATTTTGCCTTGGGGTGGGGGACCATGCGCTTGGTTCAGTGCAGACGTGCTGCAAAACTCAATATCCTTCCTGGCCATGGCCCTGGGCGGTTCATGAAGGTATTGTATGGCTGCTGCACTCCACACGCTCAGTGCCTGCTCCCAGTGGTCTGAACAGCCTGTCTATTGGGATCTCCATCACCATCACCCCCAAATTCTCCTGTGTTGCTATTTTGTAGTTAACTCCTCTCCCACTGCACCCTCAGTGCCAGAGTAAGGAGAGAGTGGGAAGCAGCAGAAATCTACCTCATCTAGACAAGTGAATCTATCAGCAGAATTATTTTAGAACTCGGGTCTACTAACTGCTCGCAATTTCCATGGTAAGGCCTGGATAATAAATTAGCAATTTTTGTCAATTTCAGGTCTTGGAACAGAAGCAATAACCTATTCTCCATCCCTTAGCCCTTTAACAGGCAGTGTGCAAATGTTATCAGAGCAGTTTACACAGAGGTAGAGAGGCAGTCTGGGAAAAAGGGCCCCGCCTCCCCTTGTCAGAGATCTGTGCTCTGATTGTGGATTGCTACTTTTAATCACAGAGGTGCAAAGAGACCTCCTACATTGTTTTTGCAACTTCCCCTATTGCTGCAAGTCCTTCACCCTCAGGCTAAAGTAACTTCCCGGGGATTGAAATGGCTGGTGTCTTATCCCTGTTCATTTTTCTTTTTTTCCCCTATTGGGAATCAGCCAATGAAGGCCACTGACATTTAAAATCAACCACATGAATGTGGGAAATTAGAAGTCACTGTGCATGCAGGAGAAGGTGGTAGGGGACTGAAGAGTTGGAAAATTTTAGTTTAAGGTTAATAGTTACAAGCCTAGTAAGTAATGTATATGTTGAACTTTTGTTTCAGAAAATACAGATGAGGCCCATCCTGGCTCCTGGGAAAACAGTGGACCTCCTGGGGCACAGCTAAAGATTACAGCCTGGGGACAAATGGAGGCATCCAGGCCATTGTGTTTCAGGGAGCAACAGAAAGCTAACTGCCCAGGACAAGATTGTTACAGTTTCTTTCACCTAATTCTACCTGAATTTCAAAACACTTCACCTCACTTTGTTCTCTGTTATAAAAGTCTGGCCTGGAAAGAAAATGTAAGATGATCTGTTCAGCTATGAACCTGCCACCTTCTCAGATCTCTGGCCACTTGAATAAAGTATACATGAAGATTAAATCCCTGTCTCTGCTTATTGGATTTGGTAGTGGCAGGCAGTCTGAATGCCTGTGTCTTTTCTGGCTTCAAAAGGACAGGCTCCGAAAACATCTGAGAAATACCATAAAGGATTCTCTAAGAAACAACCCCTTTCCTTACAATATTTCTGCTTCTGGAGGCTGCTTGCATTCCTTGATTGGTGGTCCCTTCCTCTCTCTTCAAAGCCAACAGATAAGCATCTCCCAGTCTCCTCTTGCTCTCACACTGATGCCCCCACCTCCCTTGTTCATTTTTAAGGAATTTGTGATTATACTTCCCTCTGTTCCCTATAAGCACAATCCAGGATAATCTCCCCATTTTAAGATCAGCTGATGAGCAATCTTAATTCTCTCTGCAACCTAATTTTCTTTTCTCATGGAACATTGGGTATTCATAGGTTCTGTGGATTAGGACGTGGGCATTTTATTTTTTTAAGGTAGAGTATTTTTCTGCCTTCCACATGGAAAAAGAGAAGGAAAACAATTCTCTTCTTGAGCCTCCGGAAAGGAATGGAGCTCTGCTAACACTTGATTTTATCTCTAAGAGACAAATGTGTTACTTAAATTACCAAGTTTGTGTCAGTTTTTTACATCAGAGATAGAAGACTAATACAGACAGCAATGTAAGTATAGTTAATTCAATAATGTATACCGGGAAGTGTGAGTATTTTTCAGATTACAGGCCTATCTCATTTTGTTGTGCTTCATTTTGTTGTGCTTCACAGGAGGGTTCTTTTACAAATTGAAGGCAAGACCCTCCACCAGCAAAAATATTATGATTCACTGTGCTAAGGTGCTTGCTTTATTGTGGTAGTCTGGAACCGGGCCCGCAGGACCTCTGAAGTGTGCCTGTGCTGTAGAGGACTTCATGAGAATGCTTAAATTATTTTGTAAAAATAAAAGAAAGTCAATAGCTTTTTCCTTAAAACTAAAATATTCAAAGTTTTATTTTAGAGCAAATTGAGAAACATAAAAGAGGATTCTGGAAATGAAGAGGAATGACAAAAATTGTGCTTTCAGTAGGTTGGGAAAGTCTTACACTAGATGTAATGAAATCTGGTCAGGGAATGTAGTTTTGCACTGATAAAATAGATCTGTGATTTCCAGACCTGCCCCCCAGTGCAATGCTGGCCAGTGACAGAGTTTTCACTGGTCTTTTATGCAGAGAGTCATTTAGAAAATCTTAATGTATTTCCTTAAGAGAATTTCTTCTTCATTGGCAGATTATGTTTATAAAATATTGACAATGTGACTTGCACTTCCACATTAAAATTGTTAATATCCTTATTGTAATGTTACAAAAGGTATTGAAATTGAACTGAATTTCTCAGGAGATCATTTAATTTCTTGCATTTCAATTTCTTTATCTGTAACTATGGTTTCCTCATGTGTCCTTTATATGCAGAAAAGAATTTTTCCATTTTACATTTGTCAGCGCACAGACAAATTCAAATGTTTCCAGATGAATGTGCTTAATTTATAGATCTCATTTGAAAGGTTGTCCTTTAAAAATGGTCATTAATATAGCAAATATAGTAATAAATTATGTCCTATTGTGTTATCCCTAAGTAGAGCTTTTAAGACAAACAAAAAATAGATCATTTGTCTTCATGTAGCAATAATCTACCCTCTTATCATCTTTTTTTACTAAAATCCTTGTATGTTTTGAATAAAATTTTATAGTATAAGATGTTCTAGATCATCAAATTAGTCAAATTTATGAGAACTGGATATTCAACTCAGGTAATAGGAACTCAACCTACCTTTCTTGCTTTTGTTCCTCTACTTCTTGACTAAAGATGTTTCTTTTTAGTTCTCTAGTATAAATATAATTTTTGTAGTAGAATATTTATTACACACAAATCTTTAATGTTTAATGTAGTTTCATTGAATGCTGCCTATTCATGGGGATAAGGGTACTTTTTTGTAGTTTTACTAAATTAAAATATTCATGTATAAAGAACAAATATATATATATATATACTACTATATCTATTACTTATATACTATATCTATTACTATATATCTATTACTTATATATATATAAGTAATAGAAGAAAAAATCATTGGATTCACAAAAATTGAATAATTTGTTTTCTTTTTTTAGAAAGAAGTGTATATATTGTCCCAATCATGTGACTAACCAGTAACCTAAGATACTGAAGCTGAGTAACTTATTTATTCATATTTCCAGGAATAATTGAATAGATAAATACAATCACATGAATTACAGATGTACAGATGTAGTAGGTCTTTGCCTATCAAGTATGCATTTATATTCTAAATATACAGTACAGATTAAAAATTTAACAAGTTTGCAATTAACATATACCAGCCTATTCCTAGTACAAAGATTTTATAAGAATTTTAAATTAATTTTTTAGTATTTGCTGTATTGAGTAAGCTTTACATATATAACCATATTTCATCTAGAAAACATTCATTTTGAGATCAGTAGTTCTGTTGGGAACCACCCTGACTGGTATCAGAAGCTGAAACCCCCACCTAGGCTAAAGCTAAGGGAACACCTTTGGAACCATAAGCCAGCAAGGAGACAAAAGCTTATCTCCCTGGCAGGAATGCTGCTTCCGCTGCTTCATTCATAACTGAACCCCAAAGCTTGGTCGGTTAGCCAAAGACAGGTAAGATTCTCCAAGGGGGGAATGACCTAAGACAGGCACGATCACATGGGGGGCCCCCCAAAAGAAGGACTTTGGGGGTTATAGCAAAAGGGGGTGATGGACCCTCGCTCCTCGGCTTTGACATAGCCTGAGTTCTCATCGTCTGGGAGAAAATCTCCTTATCTCTTGGTTGCCTTAGTTCCTGTGCTCCACCTTAGCCCAAAACAATGATAGGGTGGTACAGCTCTGTCCTGAAAAGGGCAGATTCCCCAGGTGATCAGGCCTAAGAAAGAACATGTAAATTACTGTGAAACCTTCTTTGTTTAGAATGCTCTCAGATGAATGAGAAGGGTCCAAGGAGGAAGTTAGTTTGTTCCTCAAAGTCTTATAGCTCTTTGACCCTGACTCAAAATAGACTGGCAGAGTTCCTTGTTATCTTTTGTTCCTTACTTCCCCCTAATGAGTACTGTACTTTACCTGAATTATTATGCAAAATGAGCCCAATAAAAGCAGGTTTGGATGGTAAATCAGTGCACTCCCCACTAGAGGGGGTGGCCATTCCGTCCCTACTTCTCCACAGAAACTAGTCTGTCTCTGCATGTTTTTTCTCGCGTGTTTTTCGGCAAGCCATCCACAGCGTTCCGTGATCACTGCTGGCCAGTGACCCATGCATCATAGTTCTATACTTTTCATTTACTTTATCTTACTACATGTGTACTTCTTGAGAGTATTAAAGACATATAGAAATTTTCATAAATATATAAATTATGCAAATTTATTAATAATGAATTAACATGCCTAGATATTGGTTGTACTGCCAGTGTACTGTGGAGGATTTAGAATTTCTCTGAGTAATTTGTTTTGCAAAAAAATATACAGCTTAAAATTCAAACCACTAATGTATTAAACTTTCCATCACACTTTTAGAAAATAAATTCTGTACAGACTTTGAATGCATGAAAATTTCAAAGTATAACCATTAAAATACTTATAAAGTTATTAAGGTGTGACATTGAACATCCTTTATGATGATTTTGAATTTTTTGGTTAGAATAGCGATCATTGGATAAATATCAAATTCCAATTGCACACAGGACTGTTTCATTCAGAATTGGAGACCTGGATGTTCACACCTGAGAATTTATTCTCTAAGAAAATATGCAGGGCTAACCTACAGAAGTCTAGTAGAGAAGAATGTAATTATGTGATGATGTTTACATACTTTTTTAATGTATTAAATCAGAGGAATCAGAGCGGTTTCACTGTAATGGGACTTTTATGGATTCTTGAAAGTGAGAAAACTTTATGCAAAATAAAAAATAATACCAAGTCTCGAAAGCAAAAATATTAACAATGAGATTATGCTGATCTGCTTAGGCTTAGGGTAATATAGAGATCTATTTCATCAAATAAAATAATGTTTTAGAAGTTCATGAAACTGTATTTAAGTGGCTTTATGGAGGGTTCTGAAAGTGAGACAAATTTTTCAGGTATTCAGGATGCAAGGGTTTTTGAATGATCTGACTTTAGAAAGGACAAATGTATTATAGTATTAATATATAATATTAGTACTAATTTATGTTAACATATGATATGAGTTATAACATATTTAATATAAATTAACATGAATGTATTGTATGATATAATGTGGTAATTAATATATTACTAATATAATAATATAATATAATTTGATTTTTTCATAAATATAAATTCAAACTTTACCCCTTTTTTATTCCTTACCTACATTTTGAAGAATCTTAGAAACCTGAAGTTTTCCATTTGGTTTCTGTATAGTTAGCAGTCTTGTTTTTGCATTTTTATAATCATATCACCAATATGCTTTGGTTATTTGTAAAAGTTTGGAATTGCATATGTGGAATGTATATGTGTATGTGTTTGATTTGGATGGTGTTTTGATGTTTGGAAGGTTCTTTATACACAGGGTAAACTCCTCAGCTGGTACCTAAGTTCCCCCCAGGATGAAGCCTTCTAGAGTGGGATGGCTTATGGTGACTCTTGGCTGGTTCATTCTGTAGTTGGTGAAAGTGTATGACCTCTTCCAACCCAGGCCTATCTCCCCTGTTCTGCTACTGCAGATCACTGCAGCCATGTCATTTAACCCTCACAGTTTCAGTCCAGGTCCTAATATCTATTTCTTTCAAATTCCAAAAGATTGACCAAACTCTTCAAACTGGTTCTCCTATGATGTCTCTTAATTTGCCTGGGTGTGGTTGGGGCAGACACTATATTCCATCAAGTCTTACTAAAGATTCTAACTACAAAATTTCTGTATCTTTAATATCTGTAAGTCACTCCTTAGATATTGCTAGTGCTACCATAATTTTCTTTTGATATCATCTTTGGAAACAGTATGCCTGTAATATTGGGATTATGCTATTTTTTTTTCTAATTGGTGACTCAGACAAATTTTAGTATTAAATGTATTTTATTTTAACTTATAGTAACACTAACAAGGAACAATCACAAATTTTGGAGCAGATTAAAGGTAGAAAATTTAATTGGTTGTGTTATTTATTATGGATTGGAAGAAAAAATATTATTTCTTATTCTAGAATAGTTCCTTTATCATTCTTTGTATTTCATGATCTTTATATTTTTGGCAAATATAGAGTATTCTTATAGGATGGCTTCATGGAGTTGCCTGATATTTCCTTATGATTGATTCTGATCATATATTCTTGGCAGAAAGTCACAGAAGTGATTTGGTGTTCTTCTCTGTGTATCATATCAGGGGTGCTTAATTTCTCTTACTGATGATATAAATTTTGTTATTTGTTTGAGGATTTGTTAGAATTCACCACAGAAAAGTTGATGTTTTTACTTTCTATATTAATAAGTACTATGCAGGGGTACACTTTTAAAATAAATATATATCCTTTCCTGATGCATGGGTCACTGGCCAGCAGTGATCACAGAATGCTGCAGCTGGCTCCACGAAATGTGAGAAAAAACATGCACAGAGACAGACTAGTTTCTGTGGAGAAGTAGGGACGGAATGGCCACCCCCTCTAGTGGGGAGTGCACTGATTTACCGTCCAAACCTGCTTTTATTGGGCTCATTTTGCATAATAATTCAGGTAAAGTACAGTACTCATTAGGGGGAAGTAAGGAACAAAAGATAACAAGGAACTCTGCCAGTCTATTTTGAGTCAGGGTCAAAGAGCTATAAGACTTTGAGGAACAAACTAACTTCCTCCTTGGACCCTTCTCATTCATCTGAGAGCATTCTAAACAAAGAAGGTTTCACAGTAATTTACATGTTCTTTCTTAGGCCTGATCACCTGGGGAATCTGCCTTTTTCAGCACAGAGCTGCACCACCCTATCATTGTTTCGGGCTAAGGTGGAGCACAGGAACTAAGGCAACCAAGAGATAAGGAGATTTTCTCCCAGACGATGAGAACTCAGGCTTTGTCAAAGCTGAGGAGCGAGGGTCCATCACCCCCTTTTGCTGTAGCCCCCAAAGTCCTTCTTTTGGGGGGCCTCCCATGTGATCGTGCCTGTCTTAGGTCATTCCCCCCTTGGAGAATCTTATCTGTCTTTGGCTAACCGACCAAGCTTTGGGGTTCAGTTATGAATGAAGCAGCAGAAGCAGCACTCCTGCCAGGGAGATAAGCTTTTGTCTCCTTGCTGGCTTATGGTTCCAAGGGTTCCCTTAGCCTTAGCCTAGGTGGGGGTTACAGCTTCTGATACCAGGCAGGGCGGTTCCCAACACTTTCCTTTGTCCAACTTTCATTCATTTTGCATACATTTATTTTTATTGAATTATTATTATCATGGTTGTTAAGTGCTGATTTTCCAACTTCATCATTTTCAAGGTTTGTCTGTTGGTATTCTGAGTAGGAAATGAGTAAGATGTGAATAAGAAGTTTTCATTCTTTTTCATGTACTTATTTATATAAAATTTAACTCGTGAATTTAAGTTGATTTGTTGGCATGTTTAAGCTGTCACCCATTTGTCTAGTGGAAATACCTTCAAACTGGCTTCCATAATTTTTTGACATATCTCTATCATTTGACTACATTTTTAATTTCTGACACAATATATTACAGGTTAATTTTGTGCTTCCATTTCCTCAGCTCCAGAATTAGTTATTTCTTCATGGAGTCCTATTTCTTTTGGTAATAACAATTATTTGGGAAACAAGATTTGGGTACTAGATATTGTCGTTATTGCTGGGAATTCCTTCTACACCTTTTCAGTGAAATAGAAAATATAAGTATATGTGTAGGTATAGTTTTATATTTGTTTGTATTTGTGTATTGCTTCACTATTCTGTATCTCTCTATTTATTTAGCCAGTCAGCCAGCCAGCCAGCCATCTATTCATCCATCCACCCAATATCTGTATATCTTTAGAATAAATATGACTGTGTATTTAGAGCAAATTATTCTTAAAATCCACAATAATATACTCTAAGGATGTTTAAAAACAGTAATGCATTTAGATCAAAAGAACATTAATGCTATTAGATAAGGACATTCTATATTTGGTTCTCTATAATTCAAAGTAGATATACTATAATGTTACGGAAGCATTGCTCCTAGGAGAAAGAGAGGCTAAGATCCCCAAAAGCCTCTGGTCACATTTTCACCAGATGATCAAAGCATAGCCTTGTTTGTGTATCCTTTTGTTTTAAGACACTTTTTAACACTGGACTTACAGCCCATAACTCTACCATAAGCATTTTCTCTCTTAAGCTTATCACAGTCTTCTTGCACTTGAGAACATTTAGCCAGCACTGCAGCAGTGCAGTTTGGAATCACTTAAACAGCAAAATCACCAAAAAAAGCACAAAATATTTTTTAAATGACACTAAATAACCTGTGAGAAAGACAGTTGTTTACAAGATGAGAGTTGAAACAAGAATAAAAAGCATTGCCTCATTAGACCTTAACTAGGAACATATACAATTAGACAAATCTATTTTTTTTTGTCATTCTATGCATGTTTGTGAATGACTAAGAAATCAAAGTATTGATTTTGGAGTTACAAGTAAATTTCAATAAGTAGGAGATGTCTCAAATATAGTGTCGGTAAATAGTGAACATCAATTGTTCATGTACAATTGTTCACTTGTACATTTTTACATAAAGTTTGATATGTAGAAAACATTAAAATGGAAACAAAACCAACTGTATGGGAAAACATATTTGCAAATGATACCTCAGACAAGGGATTGATCTCCAGAATATATAAAGAACTCACATGACTCCACTCCAGGAAGACAAACAACCCAGTGAAAAAATGAGCAAAGGACTTGAACAGGCACTTCTCTAAGGAGGACATACAGAGGGCTCAGAGACATATGAAAGGATGCTCAGCATCATTACTTGTCAGAGAGATACGAATTAAAACCACAATGAGATACTACTTCACACAAGTCAGAGTGCTGACGAGGTTGTGGAGAAAAGGGAACCCTAGTGCACTGTTGGCAGGAATGCAGACTGGTGCAGCTACTGTGGAAAACTATGGAATTTCCTCATAAAACTAAAAATGGAACTGCCTTTTGAGCTAGCAATACCACTTTTGGGATTATACCCTAAGAACCCTGAAACACTGATTCAAAAGAACCTATTCATCTCAATGTTCATAGCAGCATGACTCACAATAGCCAAGTGCTGGAAACAACTAAGTGCCCATCAATAAATAAGTGGTTCAAAAAATTGTGGTATGTTTACACAATGGAATACTACACAGCAGATAGTAAAAAGGAGCTCCCACCCTTCGTGACAGCACCGATGGAACTGGAAAGCATGCTAAGTGAAACAAGCCAGGCAGCAAAAGAGAAATACCATATGATCTCACCTATAAGTGGAACCTAATCAACAAAACAAGCAAGCAAGCAAAATACAACCAGAGACGTTAAAATAAAAAACAATCTTACAGTAACCAAAGAGGAAAGGGGGAGAGGGATAATAGGGGATAATAGGAGAGCCCATCAAGGATATATGGACAAAGCCAAGGGGGTGGATTCCAGGGTGGGAGGTGGGGATGGGTGGGGTGAGGTGCAGGGTGGGCCGAAAATGGAGACAATTGTACTTCAACAACAATAAAATATGAAATACATAATAAACAAAGATTTGATATGCTTTTCATTTACTAGGGTAGTAATATTGTTACAGATAGAATTGTTACTCTGTGGAAGTATATATTGTAACAGAGTAAGCAAATGTTGTGGTTAATTTTATGTCAACTTACTAGGCTACAATATCTAGATGTTTGGTCAAGTCCCAGTCTCTGTGTTGCTGTGAAGGCATTGTTTTAGATGGAATTAACACCCAAATCAAAAGACTCTGAATAAAACACATTACTTTCCAAAATATATGTGGGCCTTATCTAAACATCTGAAGGACCTAAGAAAAAATAAAAGAAGTAAAAATAAAAGTAAAAACTGCTAGGTCTCCTGAAGAAGAAATTCTGACACCAGAGTGCCATCAGACTTGAGTGGCAACCTCACTCCATCCTGGGTCTCCAGCTTACAGGCTTATCCAGCAGATTTCAGGGTTTTCAGCCCCCACAATCATGTGAACTGAATTCTTAAATCTCTCCACATGCACATACTCTAATGGTTTGGTTTTATGGGGAACCCTGACTAATGCAGGCTTGTATCAATATCAATTACCTCATTTTAACAACTGATTTAATATACAATAACAGCAATTGCTAAAAAAATAGTGGGCATTCTCCATGATAAACACACATATGGAATGGACAAAATTAAATATGGATTATTCACAAGTTAAAAAACAAGTCAAACTTAAAGACTTAATTATAAAATTTTAGATAGCTGTCACATTTCACACTAGAGTGAAAGGTAACTTGGCCAGAAATAATTTTGTTTAAATACGGTTTCCTTTTCATTTAACTCGGAGATAACTTCACAGTAGCTGACCAAAAATCCTGTACACAAAAGGGTTTATGATCTGTAAAATGATACAGTATCAATTACCTTCTAGTGGCCATCCTTGCCTGATAGAGGGTTCCTAGAAGTTTATATTATTAAGCCTTGTAAGGACCATTGTGCAAGGAGTGGTGAAACTATGATTTTTTCCTCAAAACGTTTAAGAAACATGAAATGGTTATTAGCATCCAATTTTGTGCTCTGACTCGTTTAACTATGGTGTAATTATGGGACATTTCCTCTGATCTGACCGAGGACATGTGTGTATCAGTGATATCAAATTTTATTGATGCTTCTTTGTTGTAGGAGGGTGGCCTATTAAATAATGTATAGTCCTTGAATTGATATATTCATGTCTAAAATTGCTACCATTTACAAGTGAGCTCTTAAAATATATTGATCTGCTTTAATGTAGAATATAATATACCTTCCTGATTTATAACAGCTCACTTGTACATGAAGGTGATCACCTGCATAAGCAGACTGTGCCCTAGCTATTAATCATAAGTAGGCACAGAGCTACAATCCTGAGATTTAAGTGCACATCACTTATTTTTAATCATCTGTCCAGAAGCAATGAATAGCACCAGCTGGTACAATGCACAGCTAATAATATGCACCTAATAAACATCAGTTAAATATTCATAGAATTAATTCATGACCAAATGGTAAACTGTTGTATAAAATGTAGGCCCTGCAAGTGATATAAGGAATTCTTCCTGAATGAACTTAAGGAAACAATTGCAAATATTGGTGAGGTAGCTCAGGTTAGGCAGCCTCAGTTTTATAGCTCAGTGTTAAAACTCAGCTCCAGTGTTGCAACTCAGCTCTGGTGTTACAGTTCCAGCTGATGCTGCAACATTAGCTAGGGAAACAGACTTTGATGGAAACCAAAAGTGTGCTCCACTGACACAGAGATGAAGCTGGCTTATATAAAGAGTTATCAGCCCAAGTTGCTGATCAGTCTGTTCTAATGCAGAATAGGACTCCAAATACTTACAGTTTGATTGGTCCTAAAAGCAATATTCTGGTTGGTTGAAATGTAGCCAGTTTGATAGGCCAGTAAATATGCACATGAGGATATAGCTATGCAGCTCCAATCAGATGGGGAAATTCTCAGTGCTACTGGTCAAATTTTGTTCCTAAGGTTCTCTTGTAAGGGTCAAATCAGGTGGAAGGAACCATAGGAGGCTGGACAGCCCAGCCTGTGGCTTTTCTCTGAAATCTAGTGTGCACGAGGGACCTCTATAAATAATGGCTGCAGGACTCTGGTAATGAATTTGAGCCCAATCAACCATAAGGAATCTTTTTTGGTAGTTATATTCTTGGGGTTGACAATAGAAATACACAGAGATCTACATCTGGACAAGACACTGAGGATTCTTAATTGAACTTAGGTAAAGAAACTAATTTGGGAAGCAAAATTTATAAAGTGTAGATAGACTTATATAGCAGGAGAAATTATAGAGTACAATAAAATAACATAATTATCACAAGAAAATGTGTTCAAGAAAATTTGAACACATTTAAAGCAAAATGTATAGAATCCTTAGAATAAAAAAAAATGTGTGTGCCATAAGAATTTTTAAAACATTTAATATTTGGCTATTTAGTCAGAGGCACTGACCATTTTCCCTCTAGATTGTCAAATTTAAAAAAATGATAAAAATCAATACAACAATAGTTTTCTGGTATGAATGAATCAGATTAAACCTATTTTTTGTCAAATTGGCAAAAATATTTTTTTGGTGTGCTGCACTATTTTAGTAATTACCTGTGCCATGAAATAGAAAAGGTTGAAATCTCTGAATCAGATCAATCTTAGTCCTATCCCAAGTCTTAAGGAAGTAGAAATAGTTTTTCTTTATTTCAATATTTTCTTCACAATTTTAATCAAAATGTTGACTTATCTGCTTTCTCTGATAGCAAGAAATTACTAATATCCAAACAAATAAATAAACAAATTGTGTCACCCCAAAATATGTTGAAGTCCTAACCTTGGTACCTGTGAATGTGACTGAATTTGAAATGTACCTTTGCTGATGATCAAGTTCAGATTTCATCATTAAAAGGCCTTATATTATATTGCATAGAGGAAACATCATGTGAAAATAGGAAACTATTATCTATAAGCCAAGAGACCTCTGAAACAATCAGAAGCTAGGAGAGATGCCTGGGACAGATTCTTTCTCATATCCCTCAGGAGGGAGGAGCCAGTCTTGCTGAAACCTTGGTTTTGGACTGCTAGCTTACAGTTCTGTGAAAGAAGTTTCTGATGCTTAAGCAGTCCAGTTTTTGGTACTTTGTTATGACAGCCCCAGGAAGCTAATTTAAGATATACTTAACATATGTTAATATGTATATACAAATTGCTATGAAATAAAATTTTAATATTAAATATAAAAATTTAAAAGTTATAGTTGCTGGGTTATCCTCAGTAGAATCCCCTTGTCAGTCTTCCATACATGTTAGCAAGTGCTTTTAACATGACTTATGAAAAGGATGTGAAGAATTCTAGAGAAAATGTTTTCCTATTTAAGAGGAAAACTGAAAAATGCAGTTCAATGTTATATACGTTTCAAGTCTATTTAAATTTATGTAATCCGCTTATATTATTTTGTTTCTGAACAAGTGTCCAGATAAAGATTTTTTAAAATAAGTATTGTGCTAACATATCTTCATCTGTTTTCTTCCTTTTTCACTGAAATCCTTTCTCAGCTCTTATATCATATAAATCTGCATGTGAATATCTATTCACTCAGTAGTTATTTCTGGGACCATGGACAGTTTTGTTTTGTATATAACAAGTCAAACTTTTTCATTATTTGCTATTTATAATTCACATACTTAACCCCCACCCCCAACATTCTGGAAAGAAATACGTTTTAAATACCTATTTTTTTCAAAATAGCATTTACCATTTCATTTTTAGCAATTGAAACAACTCTATTTGTAGGTATTATTTTCCATTATCAAAAAATACCCAGTATCATTTTATTTCAGTATAATTTTTAATTAATATATTCCTGGTATTATGTGATACTTCTGTCTTATTAGTTTTTGTTTTTAATTTTTACTTCCTTAAATTTACATTTAATTTCCTCTGAACATTTTTTTGCATGAAAGTCCATATAAGTAGCTGGTAATTTGTTATTTGATGCTTTGGCACCAACTGCAGCTGTAGTAAAAGGTGAGCAGGTGTGATGGGCTGACTAATAGTTCCCAAAGATATCCAGATATTAACCCCTAGGACAGTACATGTTGCCTTATATGGCAAACTGACTTTGCAGATATCGAGTTAAAGGCTTTGAGATGTTGAGATGAGTAATTATTCAACATTATCAGGTGGGTCATAAAAACAGTCACACAAGAAGGAGATGAAAGGGGATTTGACCAAACACCCAAGAGGAGAAGATGATTAACAATGCTGCTTCTGGCTTGGGACATGGAGAAAGGAGCCATGGGCCAAGGAATGCCAGGAATGCAGCTCTAAAGGCTGGAAAAGGCAGTGGAACAGATTCTACTTTAGACCTTCTAGAGAAGATGGGCTCTGCCATCCCTTTGGTTTTGGCTTATTGGAACCATTTGTGACTTCTGGCTTCTAGAACTGTGAGATAATCAATTTGCTTTTATTTGAACCACCAAATGTGTGTTGCTTTAAACCACCAGTCTATGGTAATTTGTTACACACCATGGAAAACTAATAGAGCAAGGCTCCTTGGGAGGGGGCCATAACTGCTTATGGAGAATGTGGGGCCTCCCTGAACAGCAGAGCACTGGACACAGGTGCTGTGTGGGTTCATTTGCATTAGGAAAGGGGATATGAAAAAAGATGAGGCCTGCGACTTGAAGGGTAGAATTGAGGTAGGGAGAACTGAGAGAGCAAGAATAGAATAATGGTCATGTTATTGCTCAGTCTTTATAATGGCAATTCCTCCATGTCCTTCCTCTCTCCGAGTCTCCTATGAAAGCAGTTTTTATTAGCTCCTATGAAAGTTCTCTTAAAATCATAGATCAGAGTGTGCTCAGGGTGTGTAAATTGGATGTTCATGTGAAAAAATACAACAGAGTAGAAGAGAAACTTCTGTCCCCTTGGTCATGCAAATGATCAGTTTAAGCCCAGTAAAAATCACAGTGGAAAAGAAAAAAAAGACTCCTTCTATATATTATGAGATGTCTGCAGTTTGGTGCCTCAAAAGACCCTTCATTGTTACTAAATCCTTATTGTATTTTTTTAAAGATTTTATTTATTTTTATTTTTAGAGGGAAGGGAGGGAGAAAGACAGACAGAGAGAGAGAGAGAGAGAGAGAGAGGGAGAAACATCAATGTGTGGTTGCTGGGGGGTCATGGCCTGCAACCCAGGCATGTATCCTGACTGGAAATTGAACCTGCGACACTTTGGTTCACAGCCCGCGCTCAATCCACTGAGCTACACCAGCCAAATAAATCCTTATTTTATGATGGTAGCTTCCATGCAGGACAATGGTGAAGCATTTCTTCTAAGTGGATTCCCAGGCAGCTAGCATAGTTGATGGGATGTGGATTCAAGGAATCGGGGAGGTCTGCTCATGAACTCAAGCATACCGAGCTTGAGCACAGAAGTAATAAGAGCTCAAAAGTAATAAATGGAGAGATTTTAATGGAAATATGGAAGTCCTGTGTCATCAGGTGGAATCAGAGCTTGTAACTGGGACTCAGTCTGAACTAGTTAACTCCTCTTTTCAGACTCATGCATGGGTAACTAAATATTTAAGCATAAGGACATTTGTTGTTAAGATTCCTTCTGTAAAAGTTGCTTGCTGGTACACTCTATTTTTCAGTCATTTCTAGACACTAGTCAAATAACTGCCAGTATTGGTAATACATTTTAAATCTGTGAAGTTAAAACAGTAAAAGTAATAGGCTGCCAGGATTCTAGCAAATTATGACTATGCTAAGTTTAAGGACCAGATTGCTAGTTAATGAAGGATTATTTACACACAGAAAGATGCTTCAGGAAAATATGTTTTGCAGTCATCTAAAGAAAAGCCCTCTGTCTCTCTCCTGCCTTGCTGAATGCTTTCTAAATGCAGCTCTCCATCTTTCAATCAACATCTCTAACAAAAACACCCCACACTGGCCAGGTGGGAAGAGCACACACAATCTGTAATCAGTTCATTAAGATGTGTGTGCTGGCTTGTAAAGAATAATTGTAAAAGGTGAAATTATGAGTTTAATAAAATGACCAACAGTCAAAACTTTTATTTAACATATAAATTAGTGAAGAAACTAAAAAGATATTACAATCAGTTTAAAGGAGTTCCTGAAGGCCTACACACACACACACACACACACACACACACACACAGAAAAAAAGACAATCAGGAATAATGAATGAATTCCCCAAGGGATGCAAAATATTTAAAATCTATAGAGCTATAAAATATAATGTTGTAATCACTTTTCAAAGGGGTGGAAAACAATTGTATCTATGCCTAAAATATGCATTTTTATGGAAAAAATCTCACTTGCTCTACCTTCAGTTTTCTGCAACTTACAGAGTCAAAGAAAATAAAACTTACAGAACCATAGAGTGTGATAATTCCAAAACCCAAGACAAAGCCAAACACAATATTGAAAAGACACCCAGACATCTTTTGCGCATTTTAAAGACTCACATTTTGTCCTCACACATCTCTTTTCAAACAGCAGTTGTGTGACCCCGGTCAGACCATTGCAACTCTTTAAAAGTCAAACTCTTGTATCATAAGAAGAAAATAATTTCAGATCACAGGATTATAAGGTAGAATAAATAATTACAATGTATGAAACCATTTTGTATTTAAAATTACTTTTGGTAGTTCTAAATTTGGGCAAATTTAATGTTTACAAACATTCTACATTTCTTTTTTTTAAGATCTTATTTATTTATTTTTAGAGAAGTAGAGGGAGAAATTGAGGGAGAGAAACATCAGTGTGTGGTTGCCTCTCACATGCCCCCTACTGAGGATGTGGCATGCAGCCCAGGTAAGTGCCCTGACTGGGAATGGAACCAGCAACCCTTTGGTTCTCAGGCAAGTGCTCAGTCCACTGACCCACACCAGCTAGGGCACATTTGTTGCTTTCTTATCCATGATAACAATTTGTACTTTTCCATGAAAATGCTGAAAGTCCAATCTCCAAAAATTCTCTTTCAATATTAAAGGGCCTGTTAGTATAGTTTCTAAAAGGTATCATATCACCTTCACGTAAGATTTGAAGAAAACATTTTAAAAATAGAGTAGTTTTTATTTTAACAGATGTTACGATAATCTCAGATAAATTTATACTAATTACAATACAGATTAATGTTGAAAAGTTCTCTAAATATTTTAGTTATTGGAAACTTAAATTGATGATTTACGCATTTACTCAACAAATGCATTAATGATTAATCATACACCAGCTACTAGGAAGTAGATAAAAAATAGTTTGTTCTTGCCTTGGCTGGTGTAGCTCAGTTAGTTGGAGTGACTGACATTCCCTACACTGAAGTGTCAACAGTTGGATTCCCCATCAGGGCATTTGCCTAGGTTGTGGGTTCAGTCCTGGTGGGGGTATGTACGGGGGCAGTCAATCAATGTTTCTGTCTCTCTCTCTCCCCTCCACACTCCCTCCCCCTTTCTCTAAAAATCAATGAACATGTTCTTGAATGAAAATTAAAAGGAAAAAAGCTTGCTCTCATAAAGGTTACAGCTTAGAAAGGGGGCATACAGGCCCTAGCTGAGTGGTTCAGTTGGTTGGAGCCTGGTCCTGTACACCAGAAGGTTGTGGATTCCATTCCCAGTCAGGGCACATGCCTTGTTGCGCATTCCATTTCCTGGTTGGGGTGTCATGGGAGACAACCAATCAATGTTTCTCTTTCACATCGATGCTTTCTCCCTCTTTCTCTCCCCCTTTCTGTCTTTCTAAAATCAATAATAAAAAGGATTTAGAAAGGAGGCATACAAAACCAAGTAAACAGCTAAGTGAACTATTTACAAGTTGAAGGGCAGTTAAGAAAATACTATTTTTTAAAAAGTTTATGAAGGAAACTATTTCAGATAAGGTAGCCAAGAGAAATATCTGCATTGTTAATGAAAAGATTAATAAAACTATAACCACATATAGGCTAGATAAAATGCTTTTCTTGGAGTTGGAACTGAAAATGCAAAATACTTTAAAATAAAAAAGAGTTTGTTATATGAAAAAAATATGAAAACAAACAAAATTCATGTATCCCCAATTTGGTTGTTAAGAGAAATGAGTAAAAGCACATGAAACCACAGAGGTAGCTATGAACAAGAACATGAAAAACCTAATTATCTTAGTAAGATATCTGTATTTTAGTTTATGTGAAATAAATAGCCATTGAATAATTTTAAGGAGTTGTTTAACTTAACATTGTTTAAAGATTGGCCTTAAAAAAAATAACAACGAATTTTGGTCTACTCTGAGGAAAATGGATCGGCAGTGTAATTATGATTCAAGGTTGCCATCAGGGATCAATTCAAAGTTGTAGATATAATCTAGGTATTTGATAATGATGTCTGACACCAGAACATTGACAGTTGAGTTGAATTTGGTTTGGTTTATAGAAGTAGAAAATACATAATTTATTTACAAAGTGAATGGGGTGGTGTGAGAGAAAGGAACATATCAAGAATGATCCTTTAGCTTCTTGACTGATGTAATAGAAATAATTTAGTACCATTTACTAACATAGGGGTGGGTGAAGGTGACATTAGAAAATATGTGTATATGTGTGTGTGTGTGTGTGAGGTAAGAGATCAACTTGAAATTTCTAAAATTCAGAATGTGGAAGCAATCTAAATGATGTAAAAACAAGGAAATAAGGCATCTGAATACTGAATTTAAGCAAAAAGAAGGCATACATATTTGAGAGGTATTGGCACAAGAATGGCTGACCAATGTAGATGGAGAAGAGAGGAGCATCTGGGGCACCCATGGGGTGCTCGTTTTGTTAACCTTGCTAATCATAGAGCATATTTGAATGCTAAGCAAATTCTTTAGACTGCTTGGGAATGTAGGACAGAGTGGGGATAACTAAAGGAAGATACATTTTTAAAATTTTTATTATAAAAAATTTACACATAAATAAAAGTAGAAACACTAGTACAATAAACTCCCATATCTTTCTAACCTGGTTTCAAGTTTGCAACATATGGCTAATCTCATTTCACTCATGCTTCTTATGCTTCATTTCTCTCCTACTCCCAGCTGTTATTAAAAAAAATGTCCCAAATCTTATTATTTTTCTACAAATACCTAAATGATTTAAATCTCGAGAAGGTAAGCAAAAATCATATCGAGAACACAGTAAGACCTGGCTGGATATAAGTGCCTGGTCAGTTTTGAAACAAAGGTTCATGGTAGAAGCTTAAAATTATAGAATAATTCTAAATCAGCTACCATAGGGAGTAAGTACAATTATAAAGGAAAAGCCAATCATTATCTTTGAAAAGATAACTTCTATTATTTTTTTAAAAAATATGTTTTTTCATTATGAAAAATTAACAAACAAAAACCCCAGCATTGACCCATTCAGAAATGAAGATGGTATGTTTGTGTGTGTGAATACACTACCTAGTGTATAAATATAGATAAAAGGGAGTTGATGATTGTATTTTCTAAAAATTTCTCTGGCTTCTCTGAAGGTTTAAATATATCAATGCAGTTCCATTAATTTCAATTAACCTCTGTCATAATTACTTTCTTACACTTATAAATTAAATTGACATTTACTTGTCTTTTGTAAAGATAGTCACACTTCTAAAAGAATAGGGAATTTCTTTTTCAAACTAGGAATGACTCCTTCCCAAAGTAATGAGATGTATACATAGATATAGAGATGTATAGATAAATAGATACATGAAATTTCAAATAAAAAGTGATTTGTGAAGAAGATATATAAACAGACATCAGCATATTCAGGGTTTACAATTGCAGGGACAAGCGGTGTTATTTAAGCAGGACTACTTATTTCTAATGTCACCATTATCTTGGTTTTAGTTTCTGCAGTGCCTGCATTAGACCTGCAAAAATGTTACCGACTTGGAAAATCAACAGTGACTCCCTTCAGTGTGCCACATTCATTTTGTATTCTGAAGACCATAAGGTTTTGCTACACCCCTGTTATGGTAGGGCATACTCAGCTAAGAATAAATCAGGATCATAAAAAATTTTTGTAATAAGGCACATAGAAAAGCCTCCCACTGGCATTTTTTATTCACTAGCAGGAATAAGCTGGATGGATATTTATTTTTGAGTAAAAATTTTACAGTAAAAGAAAAGTGAACTGCTATAAATAGGGGATGAAATTGGTATTTTATATTAGTGAACCATCATAGTCTGATATTAAGGAGTTTATCCAAAATCTTAGAAATCTTTCCTTAATTTTATTCTATACTGAGTTTGTAGGATATTAACTTTCATGAACACTTAATATAAGTATAATGGTTATTTCAGCAAGTCATGTGTTTTAATGCCAGTTACTAGCTATGAACAATTCGAAAGTTCTATCTCTTTATAAGATGAAGACAGTAATTATTACCTCGTGGAGTAATTGTGAGAATTACATAATTAATTGGATGTAAAACTGAACATATGTTTGTTGCCCCCAAAAGGGTAGTTATTTTAAATTTGTGGTTATTTGTTTTACTTTTTTTTCAAATGACAGAGTTTTTTTTTGCATGCCTCTTGTTTCTGTATTTGATTGAATAAATGTTTAGTTTAATAGATTTTAATCTTATCTTGTTTTAGTCATTAAGGCTAAAGAAATGACATTTTGAAGGTTGTGTTTTTTATCTGTCATAAAAACTTATGAATGAGTAAAACATTATACATTATCACAATGTAAAAACAGCTACAACCACTGCTCTGTCTGTTGAGGTAAGATACATGATCACTGGATAATGAAATGGTGTACTGTCTTGAGTCCATAAACAGTGGATCCATGGGCTCTCAGCTATTCTGCCTTGATTGAGAAAAATGCATATGACCAAAGCTTAGTCAGAGCCATGGTGGTTAAACTGATAACTTATTTTATGTGGAATAATGTGTGTGTGTATATCTGTATAAACCATGAGGAATGGCCAATGCCTTGGCTCATTGGTTAGGTCTGGAAGGGAACAGGATTAGAAATTTGGGGTTAAGAATTTCTGGTAAACAGATATATTGCCTATTATTTTAAATGCTGTAATGGTTGATTGACTCAGTCCAGTAAAAGCTGTATTGATCAATATTCACACCACTTTAATTTCAGGTGCTTTATGTAATCACAATATAAATACTATAATTTATATGCATAAAATTTATACTGCTTCAAAGCTTGACACATTGATGTTTGATATTTATTTCTTAATGGGATTCTTAGCTCAAATGCTTAGTTTAAATAGTTCTACTAGTTGGTTAAAAAAGCAAAACAAACAAAATAAAAATACTTATTAGCTGGCTATGTAGTCTTCTATATACCTCTTAAATACCATTCATAATGATGTAATTATAGCTCATTATCTAAATGACATGAAATTACTACAACTTGTTTTATAGTTTATCTGCATTTTTAAACCTAAAGAGATGTTTTATAGCAGATTAACTTTTCAGACAAGTTATGATTTAATCAAATGTATTGCCAAGTTTTTACCCATTAACTAGTATCTATTATATAGTTATTTAAAAAATGATTGTATTTGATTAACCTGATGTTTGTGGAATTCACTATATACATACAAAGTCTGTCTGGAAAAAGTCCAGCCATTGTTAATATAATGAGAATGGTTTGTGTGACATCAGTGTAACCTGGCAGCCAAGGACAGTGGACTGGAATGTGCATGTGTGAACAATGATGACTTCACTGTAATAGTCACTGAGGGTAGCAGATGCTGCAGAGTGAGCATGTGTGCTGTGTGAGTAGAGCAAAATGACTGAGTAGAGCAACAAATCTGCATCAAATTTTATGTTAAGCTTGATCATTTTTCAACAGAAACTATTCAAATGATTCTGAAAGCTTTTGGACATGATGCAATGAGTGCAATACAGATAAAAATATGACACAACACTTCAAAGATGGTCAAGAATCTGTTGAAAGTGATCCACATTCTGGACGGCCTGCAGCAATTAACACCTGAGAATGTGAAACATGTACAGGCTGCAATTAAGAAAGATTGGCCACTGATATTGTGAAAACTAGAAGCTGATCTGGGGATTCCAACATTTAATGTCTGAGATTTTGATGCAGGATCTTGGCATGCAACTTGTAATGGCAAAATTTGTCATGGCTTTTGCTACCAGAGTAGAAGGATCACAGTGCTGCACTTGGTGATAACTTGATTCAAACCACTACCAATGAATCAGATTTGGTGCCCTGTGACTTCTGGCCTTTACAAAAACTAAAATCACCTTTGAAAGGGAAGAGATTTCAGACCATCCATGCGATTCAGGAAAATACAGAGGGGCAGCTGATGGTGGCTCCAGCAAAGGATTTTTCAGTGTTTTAAGCAGTGAAAGAGGCACTGGGAGAACTGTGTGAGGTCCCAAGGTATCTACTTTGAAGGGAACTGAGGCATCATTGTCCTTTCACAGTGTTTCTTGTATCTTGTAACTTCTCTTGTAAGCTAGGTCTGAATTCATATATATCATTCATATCAAACAAATGTGAATTAAGAATTTTTATTAAAAGAATAATATAGCATACTGGAATTTTAAAATGTTCCTTCCAGAGACAGTCTTTAAATATATGGGAGCCAAATGATTGAAAGTAAAACAATGGACTAGATAAACCATGTATATATCCATAAAATAAAACTGGTATACCTATATTAATATAAGATAAAGTAGACTTCTAAGAAAGAAGCATTTTTGGGAAAATTGGTTATTTCATATTGGTGGGAATTCAATCCAACAGGGATATAGAACTGTTTTTATTTGGTATGCACCCAATTAACATGGATTCAGAACATATAAGATGAGCACTGTGATATGCCTGTGTGACCTTGCAAAGATAAATTTGACTCCAGTCACTGAAAGTCAGTATTCAACTGCCAGACCATACTAAGATTATCTCAGAAGTGGCAGAAAGCCACCTCATACAAAATAACACAAGGACTAGTTTACCTTAGAGTTACAATCATATAACATTGTAGAATCTGGTCCCTAGCTGTGTTGCATCAGTTTGGCACACACTAATTTGAGAAAGAACTATTTCAATGCCTGGTATGCACAGGGTTCACAGTGAAGTATTTGGTATTCAAGAGAAAACTTGGCATCTAGCCCTGTTCTGCCACTTTGTCAGTATTTGTGTTGTGGCATACTAATTCCTCATCTGTTGTGACCAGGGACTGAAGTCTGAGTCATGTGGCTGCCTCTGTAGAAGGTGGTGGACCAGGAGCACTGAGTCATTATCTGCCCCTCTGCATTAGACCAGAATTCATTGGCTTCAGCACTTGATTGTGGCTGTGGTTTAAGAAATGCATATCATTTTTGAGATGGTCCTAATTTTCGAGCATGTTAAATTTTACCTCCCAAATTTAAAATTCAAAACAAGAATATCCTCAAATGAGATATAGGAATGCAGATCATCTTAAAGTTCAGACAACTATCGAACAAGTTGGTCTATATATATCAAACTCTGAGGCATTGGAATGCACAGCAAGGCTTACTTCTCACTTTCTAGGATAAAAATAGTAAAAGTAGAGCTGTGTCCTTTCAGAAAAAGAATCTAGGACAGTCAGCAGATGTCTAGAATAGGAATTTTGAAATAGAAGGAAAACCCAAAATTTAGTTAGCAAAAGCCAAGTCATATTATTAGTATCTAGGGTATTAAGATGGTAAGAAATTCAAATTGTCAGAAGTGAAATCTTCCTCAGAATAGAATTAAAATGTAGAATGATTTGCTTTTGAGGAATATAAGGTTACTCTTGAGCTATTCAAATTCTTGTGAATTCCAGAACTGATTTAAGATACTGAGAGAAGAATTCAGTTAAAACAGAGAGACCAAATTGTTTCATTTGAAACAAAAAGATAAAATGGCTACCAAGGTCCTGGCTTGACTTTATGATGAGCCACTGTACCTTCAGACTGTGTCACTTTGCTCATTTTATTTCAATAAAAATATTAATAATAAGCTTAGTAAATTATGAAAAATTATCAATTATCAATGAATTATTCACATCCTTCATGAGGTAAACCATCTAAATATTTCCTTGTGTTACAGTAATTTGTATTTACTTCAAAATTTTTAAGTTAATTTAATTTTAATAGCTTTAGTAAATTTATTAAAGCATAATTTACATACAGATAACTGCACATACTTAATGTTTACAATTCGATGCATTTGGACATATGTAAATACCCATGGTATAGAGGTATCAACTCATTCCAGAGTTTCCTTGTGTCCCTTTGTATTTCTGGGTGTGTTTTTTTTTTTGTAGTAAGAATAGTTAATATGAGATCTATCTCAACAATTTTTTAAGTGAACAATATAGTGTCATTAACTGTAGGCACTACATTATACAGCAGATCTCTAGAACGTAATCATCTCACATAACTAAAGTCTTATGAACATTGTATAAAAACTCCACATTTCTCCCAACCCACAGTCCATGGCAAACACTTATTATATTCTCTGCATTTAAAAGTTTGATTATTTTTCATATTTTATGTAAATGAAATCATGCAGTATTTGTGTTTCTGTGACTGGCTTATTTCAGTTCATATAATGTTCTCCAGGTTCATCTATGTTGTCACTAATAGCAGGATTTCTTTCTTTTTTAAAGGCTGAATACTATTCAGCACATATTTACTTTATAATATCCATGGGTATATGAATCAAATTTCTGAAATAGCATGGTTTTATATTACTGTTATTTAATGATTACATCAGGTTAAAATGTGAACACAAATTTGAATTCTTAATTGCTGTTGCGATTAGATGAAAATCTATTGGGAAAGATACATTTCCCATCATAAATTCAGAGGCATTTCTTATTTTAGATAGATGATTCTTGTATAATTAAGAGATCATTAAATTCTATGTTTAGGAAGCAGAAATATCCTCATTAAGTTGCTGTTAATGGCCTCTTATTTTTTACTGTGAAGCTTTACTTAGTTAGAAACCATCACAGACATTTTTACTATCATCAGAGGACACTTACAAACAAGTGGCTAAATAAGGACAAATATAACACTGATATTAAAATATTGATATGGCTCTCCTTTATGTGAGAGTGTAAATATTGACTTAAAAGAGAAAACTGCAACTATTGATTTCTCTCCAGGGAGATGTATTTATGCTTCTGTTTCTTGGTTCACCTACAAATACTTAAAAGTCTTAATTCTGCAATTTACAGCTTGAAAAGAAAACACAAATGTCAACACACAATAACAAGTGCAGACTTTTATTATTACCATTAAGTTGCCTCTTCAGCCTGGTAAGACTCATAATATTATTAGTCTGACTGAGCTGCTGATCCTGCTCCCCTTGGCGGATCATTAGTTTATCTTATTTAGTAAATCTCTATGACAGTTTTATTGCAGGCTGAAAGCAAAATTGATCTGAGCCCAGTTTACTTAGACTATCTTTTCAAAGGATACAGATATTCCTGATTAGTGGGAACTTTAAAAAGAAACAAAATTAAGTACAATCTTAGCTTAATCCAATGCTATCTTTCGGTGTAGCAATTTCCACTCTTATTTTTCAAAATCAACTCTTAGATTGATGTACCCATTGAAAAAAGTAAGAGAATATATTTGGAGTGAAAATTATGTTCAACATACAATTCTTCACTTGAATTACTTCAAATGATTTTAAAGTTCCTCATTTTATTTTGGATTTTGTGTTTAAAAACTGGACCACCTGGTATGGAATACTGCCTCCTGGGGCAGCACAGCACCTGCAGGGGCAGTCTGTGCACTTTAATGAAGAACTTACTTCACTGACATCAATTATAATGTATTTGCACACTTACTAAAATATCTAATTTAGAGGAGGGTTTATTTAGAGTTACAACTGTAACTGAATAACAATAAAAAATAAAGTGAATGCTTTAGGAGAGAATCAATTACAGTGAATTGAAAATTAGCCATTTCTAGAAAAGTCTATTCAATGAATAAAAGAAGCAAGGAATACTTACAAAAATATCCAGAAAAAGTGACAAATGGGAGCAAGGGCATATTAAAAAGAACACTTTCCTTCTCCATTATTATTAAGAGGTGGTTTTAACCAACTAAACAAAATAGTACTTTTAGTATAGAATGGATAAAAATAATGAAGTTTTCTTGATTCCCTTTATGCTTCCTTGAGCATGGTAACAAGAGGGAAATCAAGAGATCAAAACAAAAGGAACTGGACAAAAACATTCTTAGAAATTAGTATTCTGATCCTGAAGTCAATCAAATTAATATTTTATGTTTTCAGCCCACCTTGACCTATTGTGTTTCTTTTATTTATTTATATTGGGCTTGCATTACAAAGTGACTAACAGATTATCTATCTATCTATCTATCTATCTATCATCTATCTATCATCTACCATCTATCTACCTATACCTATCATCTATCTGTAGTCCACCTTGATATAACTATTTTTATGCTGCTATAATAGAATTTACCAAAACTTAGCCAAAATGTAAAAAAAACCCTTTTAACGATTTAAATAGAAATGACTAATCAATTCAGTTGAATAATCAGGAAATTTAATCAAAGTGCACTTCAGTGTCTACTTATAACGCAAATGGAGGGCAGAAGGTAGTGTAACAGAAAACTATAATGATCAGACATGTGAAAATTTCTAGAGAGAACCTGCTGCTTCCTGAGATAATGACTACTTACAAGGTAAAATTAAATGGAGAAGATGTACAGACACCAATTTATTTATCTACATAAGAGTTATTTTTTCTGCCCATCCATTTACCCACCCATCTGTCAATCACCCATTTATTGTACAACTTCTGGAGCATAAACTTGTATAGAACAGATAAAAGACAGAATGTATAATTTCTCTTATATACAATCTGTCTAGAGAGTTGACATACAGGCAAAAAGATACCCTTATGTGGGAGTGTGCAATGAACAAACACATTAATATTGTAAGTAAAGGAAATCCTTTCAGAGGAAATGGAATCTAAGATGAGAATTAAAGAATTTCCAGAAGGAAAATTGATGGCGCAGTGTAAGGAGATATTCCAGACAAAATAAACAGCATGTATGTGTGTCAAGGAAACAAACAAACAAACCCAGTACATTAAGAGATCGTAGTTTTTTCTTTTTCTTTGTGTTAAACCACATTTGTCTTCAAGTTCAGATGCCTTTTTGCTGCAAGTGTAGCTCTTTCCTTATTTATACTGTGTTTCAATTTTACCATTGAAAATGAATTTGTATGCTTAATAAAAATTTGTCCTTGGTGCCAGAAAATCAGTTGGTGAATCCTGGCATTGCATGTTGTTGCTATGTTTGAAAGGTAAACTCATGGAAGAAGAAATGATTATCCATTAAAAATTATGAACATTCAGGGCTTCATGGATTACACAGGTTGATGGTTAAGCAGACAAATGATTGAAACATATGAAATGTACACTTTAAAAAAGCTTTGATGATACTATAGTAAAGGCCAATTATATAATAATTTAAAAGGACTATATAACATGTCAAATTATATACAAATTGGAAGAGTTGATGCAGATAATTCCTCAAACTACAGTGAAACTGAATTTTGAAACAGAGTATAGCCTAATCAACAAAACAAACAAGCAAGCAAAATATAATCAGAGACATTGAAATTAAGAACAAACTGACAGTAACCAGAAGGGAGGTGGGAGGGGATAATGGGGGAAAAGGGGGGAAGGGTTGTCAAGGATCATATATAATGGACACATGGACAAAGCCAAAGTGGGGTGGGATTGAGGATAGGAGGCGGGGATGGCTGGGGTGGGGAGTAGTGGTGGAGGGGAAATGGGGACAGTTATACTTGAACAACAATAAAAAGAAGAAAAAAGAAAAATAAATTATTATTGCTGTTCCTATCACAAATTTTGTATTTCCTGAGAAAGTAACAATTAAAAAATTAAAGCAGATAACGTTTAGCATTGAAATACTAGCCTTTGTGCTGATTTGATTGAAAATAGGATTGAAAAGAAGAAATGTTTTTTAGTAGAAATTTCCATTCCATGTTGCCATAACAATCTTAAAATTAGAAAGCAGTACTGTAAAATGAAATCATTAACTATGAACTCTTGGTTTAATAAAAGCATTTAGGGAATTAAAAATATAATTAAATTTCATTGAAATCTATGAGACCAATCTATTTTGAAGATGGGATAAAAATAAGAAATGTGGACTATTTTTTGGTACCATGCACAGGTGTAACTTTCTTTTAATCTTCAGAAGAATTCAGTGATGCATAAACCATAAAAACATTTTAAAGGTTCAAGTGAAAAATATGCAAACCTTAAATGCTTGGATGATATCAAATTGCTTTCTGGTCTTGAAAACTTCAGTCTTATAATATGATAAATCTTTCAAAAAACCTTTAAATTTTTACTGTTTATGATGTTACAGTTGTCCTGATTTTTCCCTTTCATCTCTTCCACCCAGCGCACCACACACTTCCACAGTCAATCCCCACACTGTTGCCCATGCCATTGGGTCCTTCATGTATGGTCTTTCATGAATCCTTTCACCTTCTTTCAATTACTCCCCGTCTCCACCCTCTCCTCTTATTGCTGTCAATCTGTTCTATGATTTCATATCTATGGTGCTATTTTTCTTGTTAGTGTATTTGTTCATTAGATTCCTGTTATAAGTGAGATCATATGATATTTGTCTTTCTCTGACTGACTTATTTCACTTAGGATAATGATCTCTAGTTCCATCCATGCTGTATCAAAAGGCAGAAATTCTTTTCTTTTTCTGCTGCATAGTATTCCACACATAAATGTACCACAATTTTTAGTCCACTCATCTACTGGTGAGCACTTAGGCTATTTGCAAATCTTGAGTATTATAAATAGTGCTGCTATGAACATAGGGGTGCATAGATTCTTTTGAATTGGTGTTTCAGGATTCTTAGTCTATATTCTCAACAGTAGAAAAACTGGGTCAAAAGGCAGTTTCATTTTTAGTTTTTGGAGGAAACTCTGTACTGTTTTCCACACTGGCTGCACTAGTCTGCATTTCCACGAATAGTGCACTAAGTTTCTCTTTTCTCCACATCCTCATCAGCACTTGTTTTTTACTGATTTATTGATGATATCCATTATGACTGGTATGAAGTAGTATCTCATTGTGGTTTTAATTTGCATTTCTCTGACAGCTAGTGATGCCAAGCATCCTTTCATATGTCGATGGGCCCTCTGTGTGTCTTCTTTGGAGAAGTGTCTGTTCGGGTCCTTTGCCCATTTTTTTAATTGAATTGTTTGTCTTTCTGGTGTTGAGTCCTGTGAGCTCTTTATATATTTTGGAGATTAAACCCTTGCCCAGTGTATTGTTGGCAAGTATGTTCTCCCATACAGTTGGTTCCTTTTTCATTTTGCTGATGTTTTCTTTAGCTATGGAGAAGCCTTTTAATTTGATGTAGTCCCATTTGCTTATTTTTTTCCTTTATTTCCCTTGCCCTAAGAGGTATATCTACAAAAATATTGCTCTATGAGATATCTGAAATTGTACTGCCTATGTTTTCTACTAAGATTTTTATGGTATCCCAACTTAAGTCTTTTATCCATTTTGACTTTATTTTGGCATATGGAGTAAGTTGGTGGTAAAGTTTCATTTCTTTTTCATGTACCAGTCCTGTATTCCTAACATCATATATTGAGAAGACTGTCTTTACTCCATTGTATGTTCATGCCCCCTTTGTCAAATATTAATTGACCATAGAGACATGGGTTTATTTCTGGACTCTCTATTCTCTTCCATTGATCTATGTGTCTGTTATTGTACCAGTACCAGACTGTTTTGATTACAGTGGCCTTGTACTATAGTTTGATATCAGGTGTTATGATCCTTCCATCTTTGTTCTTCTTTCTTAAGATTGATGAGGCTAATCATAGTGTTTTTGGGGTTCCATATAAATTTTGTGATATTTGTTTTATATCTGTGAAATATGCCATTGGTATTTTAATAAGAATTACATTAAATTTATAGATTACTTTGGGTAGTATGGACATTTTAATGATTTTAATTCTTTCAATCCATGAACAGTTGTAATCTAAAGATAATTAATATTTCTTATAAACATAGATGAAATTAAAATGATATATAATTTAATGAGGATCACTTTCAAAACATGAAATGTATTGATTTCAGTATTGGAAAATATCACTATTTTGTGTACACTGTTTGTCTTTCTTAACTTGGTCAGTCTTTAGGTTGTTTTCAATTAAAGCACTTATATATAACCATATGTGACCTTCTCATTTTACCATATTGTGAGATATGAGAAATTCAGACAGACAATGTTGGTAATGCTTAGCATTTGAAAAAAATCCAATTTAATGTAATTTTCAAAAAATGAATTATAATCTAAAATAAATGGTTTAGAGATAAATCATAAGGCATTAAGTAAACATCAGTATCATTGTTTTTTACAAAAATAAACTATACATATGAACATATAAAGGCATGGTATTCAAAGTAAATATGATAATGAATCATTTACATAGATAATGATGTTGTTTTTATTTGTCATTTGTTTATTTGTTTTGTCATTATAAGACGTTCCCTCACTCGTGTATTCCACTGTCATCTATTTAAAAAGTATTTGTATTGATTTATTTGTTTATTTATTTAAAAGTTTTATTTATTTATTTTTAGACAGAGAGTGAGGGAAGGAGAAAGAAAAGAAGAAAAGCATCAATGTGTGGTTGCCTGTCATGTTGCCTCCTACTGCGGATTCACGTTCAACCCAGGCATGTGGGGAATTGAACTCGTGACACTTTGGTTTGCAGGCTGGTGCTCAATCCATTGAGCCACATCAACTATGGCTGTATTTAAATTTATAAATATATTCTGAAATGTTTTGTTAACTTTTTTCTCAAATTTTATTTGCAAACCCTTATGATCTGTTATTCAACATGTTATTGCCTTCTCAGCAAGAGCAAAACAAAAAATATAAACATATGTGTAGCTGAATAAATAACACTTAAATATACATAATACCACATAAATACACACATCACAAATTTCTACAACTTTGCAAAAAAAAAGACAATATTAAAACATGGACAGTGGAGTCAAACTGGGGATATTGGGATAGTGGCCCTCCAGTAGTAGATTGATACCTAGGGCAAATTAGTTGACTTGCTTGCTTCATGTTTTAAATGACAAAAGTATTAGCACCTACTTCTCATTAATGTCAGAATTATTAGCATTTATATATGATAATAAATAAGGAAGAACTCAATACATAGTAACTATTATAATATGTAAGTTACAGAAGTACAGCTTTACTGGTGATTTTCACTTTATTTAATTCAAAAACAGCTATTTAGAGCATCTTGTTCTTACCCTAAAATGTTTTTAAAATTAGGATAACAAAGTGGAGGAGTAGAAGTTTCAGTATAATATCCTGTTGTCACTAATACCCTTCTATAGATTTTTTAATGTGAATCCTAGGAAATTCATAATAATGATAGTAGGAAACTAGTTAATCATTAATTTTCAGACCTTAGTTGTAACACAGCATAATTTTTGAAAACTGGCCTTTTGCTTATTATTGTCAATAAACTGTTAAATTTAAAATGTTCATTCAAATCAGGAATTCCAGATCTCTGAACTTCATCACCCTTAAGTGTGGGTAACTGTCACCAACTGTGAGGTCCTTGAGGCCGAGTGTAATGCTTGCATAGTGCCCACCTTCCAGATTACCTTAGCACACAAATGGTGAATGATACATGTTGGCTAAATAAACTGAATGGTTAATTAATTGAATATATATGGAATTACTAGAATTTCTGAAGATGTTGCAAATGAAAGGACACTGTGCAAGCTTCCAAATATTACTTGAACCTCTGTTATGTACCATTATCCTTAGTTGAGTAAAGTCTGCTTAACCATCTAAATGAATAAATCCAAATATTTCTTTATACTTTTCTCTAGAATCAGATGGCATAATTTGAGTGGAGGTAATAACCCATTTGACACTGATCCTTCATACTTAACTATTTCCAGAATCCTGTTACCTCTAGAGTTTCTGATTAGCACTAGCTCAGGAACATAATTATTGTAGTGTAACATGATTTTCAATAATTACTTGTCTGCAGAGTGTTCAACATGTATATGTATATGTAATAGGTGTGATGCAGTACAGAACAGTCAGATCTTTGATTATAAACATTTGTAAAATAGTGAATTAGAAATGTATTATTATTTCTAAGGGTTTTCTTAATACTAATAATTTGTTTTTTCTCTTTTTAATTTTTAAATTGCAATTGATATACAGTATTTTATTTGCTTCATGTGTATATGTTTAAAGGTTTTATTTATTTATTTTTAGAAAAAGGGGAAGGGAGGGAGAAAGAGAGGGAGAGAAACATCAGTGTGTGGTTGTCTCTCATGTACCCCCTACTGGGGACCTGGCCTGCAACCCAGGAATCTGCCCTAGATTGGGAATCCAACTGGTGACCCTGTGGTTTGCAGGGTGACACTTAATCCAATATACTAATAATTTCTAATATACAATACTAATGTGTAAGATTAAGAGTATGATACTTTACTAAATTAATATTACACAAGAATGCGCATATTGTCTATTTATTTATTTTCCAAGCATATCAAAGTGTATCTGTTTTTGACAATTGTTGGTTTGCTGGGAATCAGTAAATTTTTTGTCTTTAAAACATAAGGGAGAAAAATAAAATTTGAATTTTTTTTATTCCTAGAGTTTTATTTATTTATAGGAGTTTCTCTGCACTATTTTCTTTTATCGTTGTTCAACTACAGTTGTCTCCATGTTACCCCCACCTCTCTACCCCACCCCAGCCAGCTCCACTCCACACCCTTGATCCTACCCCTCTTTGGTTTTATCCATGTGTCTTTTGCATGTGTCCTTCCCCCTTCCCCCCCATTATCCCCTCCTACCTCCCCTCTGGTTGTGAATAATAATTTTGGGTCATATATTTGATTTTATTATTTCATATAAATAATAACTTATCCATTCATACTGAAGACAAGATACAGGTTTTCTCTAAAAGCTGCCAACAATGTAAATAGATTCCATGTATATGTTGTAGAGAGTGTTTTGATTTAATAAGACCCTGATATTTTTATACAACTGTAGCCACAAATATTTTATCCTTCCTACTGGGATATGTGTCCGTAGGAATTTTAGCATGATGAAAAAATACAACTATATAACAAGAATCAATAACCACAGCCACTCTTCTGTATGACATTCTTATATAATAGAGTTTCTTCTCTTTCATCAATCAAGGTTAGTCTACTCTTTCGCCCAATGTCACAAGGGCACCATCAATCAAAAAGAGATGTTTTGTTGAGCAAGTATCACAAATGACTACTCACCTGAGAAAACCTTTTATACTATTAGAGACACAAAAGATTCCATTGAATTTTCCTCTTACACAGGGGTTAAAACACTAAGACTTCTGATAAATCTGAAATGAGTGAAAATGTTCAATGTCACATGATTTTGAGCCTCTTCAACTATTATTCTTATGTCTTTACAGTCACCCTTTGAGGCCCAATGAGATCAACTCCAAAGATGATATATAGAACCAATTTTTTGGTAACTTGGATTAATTTCTTTATTACTCTGGTATTTTTAATTCCTGCTAAATTATGTAACTTTTTATGATTTAGTTAAAAATGTTTTGTATTCTCATTGAGAGAACTTTGGGGAAACTAACATTATTTCTGAATACAAATATACCCTCTGGAGTTACACAATGAAAAATGAAGGAATAACCAGGGACTTTCTTACTTTCCTAACACTGATTTCTTCTTTGTACAAATGATTACATTATGACCTGACAGCTGTTTCCTAAATAATGTGTGGGGTTCACTTCTTTTTGTCTCACTGAGCTTTTGACAATTTAGATGTCTCCCTGAGAAACATGTCTAAAGAAACTTTGTCAAAGCTCATTCTGTCCCATATTTCTACATTCCTAAAGTCTCAGATTACTTTTTTATCCAATAAAGCTTCATATTAATAGATAACACTTTGTTTTATTTTTTTAGGGGGGAGGGTTCTATTTTTCTGATATTTTGTTTTTGTGGAACTACTACTTCCTTCCTTCTTTAATTTACCATTGGCTTTCCAGGACATCTATTTTATTTCAAGACATTTTCTTCTCCTTATGAAACATTGTCTTTTGTAATTACCTTGACTCCACTCACTTTGAAGTCCTTGTTTAGTGGACACTGATTTGATCCATTTGATTTCAGGCTAATTGTTGATATTTGATGCACAGGTTGAGATTCTTTATTTCTGAAGTTGATTATATATGTGTTAGCTTATGCTAGGATTCCTGCTCTTCTTTGCAGTGTCTCTCTCTCTTACTGTTTGACATGTGCTCTCAACATAGCTTTGCTGATTATATATATGTGAAGTTTAGTGTTCTTCTCTCTTCTAAGTATGATATAGACATTTTTGTTTGCATTACTTATTATATTTTTTTGAGATTTAGGTAATCAGTATTATCTCATGGAAATTGAAAAGAATACATTATATCATTACCCTTCTACATGGGAACTATAGCCCAGTTAATCAACATCATAAATTATTTACCTTTCTTATATAACCTGCATCTTTTTTACTGCTAAATTGTAAAAATCTGAGGTTAAAGAATGGATATACGGATTTAGAACCTTTTGATCTTTTTTGGCACTTTGGCACTTTTTTGGCGCTTATTTGTTGTGCTTGTTGTGTTGACTCCTGCTACAACTTTTCATCAGTAGTTCTCAAATTTTGTAATGTACCAAAGTCAACTCAGAGGATATATGAATGTACAGTTTCCAGGATCACAGTCCTAGATCTTCTAACTCCATAAGTCTGAGGAAAGAGTAGACTTTTCATAATTTAATAACTACTGTGGTTTCTTTTTGTATTTATTTTCTAGACCACATTTTGAGAACTGGAACAAGAACAATTACTTTCGATTTGTTTATAAGTTATAGCATGAGCCATATGGATACTTGGGGAAGGATATACTTCCAGGACCTGGGATGGGGCTTTGCTTGTATATTGGCGGTGTAGTGATAAAACTAATGGAAGTGCAATTCAGTGAGTAAATAAGAGGACATCAGGAGATAAGATAAAAAAATGTAACACTATAGGTGCTAGTTACATAGGATATTGTAAACCATGTACATTACCTCTGTTTTATTCTAAATGAGATGGAAAATGTAGACCATACATTGATATGGTATAATTTAGAAATATCAGTTTCACTAATGTTAGAAGAAGAGACTCTAGGGGAGTCAAGATAGAGGTGGGTGAAAATTAAATGTTATCATATTAAACATGATGAAACATTATAATAGCACGGACAAGGGCAGTAGCATTCATTGGTGGTGGTGAGAAGAATTTGGATTTTAGATATATTTTGAAAATATAAGAAAATGCTGTTGTTGATGAATTAGATATAGGTTGTTCTGGTAAAAAATGTAGAATAATAATTCTAATTGTTTTGACAGAAGAGTTAGAAATATGATGTTTCCTTTTGCTAAAATATGGAAAATCTGAAATGAATTAGGTTTGAGTAGGGGTTGTTAAGAGCTTGGTTTTAAATTTCTTACCTCTCAGATGTTTACTAGACATTCCAGTGAAGATGCCATGTAAAAAACTGGATATAGAAATGTGAAGTTATGAAAATGGGTAAGGGTTAAAATACAGATTTCAGAGTTATCAGATGACATATGCCATGTAAAGCAGTAAGTTTAGATATGCTTACTCAGGGAGTGGATTCAGGGATGAAAAGACTGAAGACCAACTGCTCTAGCATTTGCAAATCAACATGTGGGAGAACTAGCTAAAGATTGAGAAAGTATGAAAAAAAAACAAAAGAGAATCACATTTAGTAGACCAACGATGTCATATTTATCAACTATATCATGTTCTGCCTAAATGTCAACTAAAATGAACACTGAGAATTGACCAGTTGATTTGGCAACTATTACACCTGTAACATTGGCAAGAGCAGTAGTAAAACAAAGGCACCTAAAAATTCAGTGGTTTCAAGAGTGAATGTAAACAAGAAAAAAATAGAGTAAATTAGAGATATAATGAGCTTAATTATTTAACTCATATATTTTAATACATATAGAAATACATCAGTTGAGATACAAAGTTAGAAAGACAACATTGAAATGAGATGATTTTTTGGAGACTGTTGTCACAGAAAAAAAATGTTGGTTTTCTTAGGAGAAAGTAGAAGGAGTGGTAATAGTAATGGGATATAATAAAATCAAGATCTATTTTAGCATGTGTTTGCTTCTTTATTAGTGAGTCCAATGTGAGGCAAGCAATTTGTGTTTTAAATAATTATAGGGCATGTCTCTTCCAAGATAAATTTTTGATTGCTTAGGAAGAGCACATGAACTGTAAAATTTACTGATCATACTTCCTCCCATTTTTATGCACCCTATAAAGAGAGAGAAGACAAATCCTCTCATCACAGCATCATTGCCAGCATAACAATGATAAAATTCTTATATTATGTGACCCTTCTCAAAGGGTAATTTGTATTTTTCATAGTTTATTATGCTGATTCTTAAGAATTTTTAAGTAGCTTTTTTTAGGCACAAGATATTTTAAAGGGTAAAAATAGGAGGTCTTTCTCATCTCATTGATTGAATATAAATTGCTGAGCATTTCAAAAGAAAATAATTCTTGATTCCAGGTTAAACTAACATCTAAGGTGCAAGGACACCAAGTTGTTTTCTTAATAGCAGGCATGGTCAGCACCATTAACAATTTTCTCTTGCTGTTCTTCTTACCTTGTCTTGACCACATGTAATGGGACTACTGAAGTATGTTTCTGGAGGCAGTGGCAATGAAATCCTGCTGTATAGTCATGGTTTACTTTGATCTAGTAATAGGCACTATTCTTTATTAAGACCTTGAACATTTTTAAAAGGCTGTTCTTTCCCTCATGAAATAGTCCTGAAACACTTGTGACAAATCAATAGATCATAAATGTGAAGGTTTATTTTGGGTCTCCATTCTACTTCATTGATCTATATTTCTATCATTGAGCTAGCAAAACTTTATCTTGATTATGGTTTGCAGTAACTTCTAAGACTGGTGGAAATGTGAGTCCTGCAACTTTATTTATTCTTCTAGGTGAAGTATGTTTCTGTTGCTTTGGGTCACTTGCATTACCATATGGACTCTAGGGATAGCTTGCCAATTTCTGCAAAAAGGAAACAAAACATAAACATACAAATAAATGATTATGTTATTGTAATAAGAATTATATTCAATTTGAAAATAAATTTGACAATTTTTGCCTTTTTTCATTTTCCACATTTTAAAAAATATTTTTCTCTTTTTTTAATTGTTGTTCAACTACAGTTGTTCCCATTTTCTGCTCACCACTCTCTGGTGCGCCTACCACCCCTACCTTCCACATTAAATCCTACCTCTAGTTGTCTTTGCCCATGGGTCCTGTATGCATGTTCATTGATGACCCTTCATCTTCTTTCCCCCTGCTGTCACCCTCAACCATCCTCTTAGGTCAATGTCAGTTTGTTCTTTATTTCAATGCTCTTGTTATATTTTGCGTGCTTCTTTGTTTTGTTTTGTTGATTAGGTTCCACTTATAGGTGAAATCGTATGGTATTTGTCTTGTACCACCTGGCTTATTTCACTTAGCATAATGCTTTATAGTTCCATCCACCCTGCCATGAAGGGTAGGAGCTCCTTTTTTACTGCTGTGTAGTATTCCATCATGTAAATGTATCACAATGTTTTCATCCACTCATTTACTGATGGGCACTTAAGCTGCTTCCAGCACTTGGCTATGGCTAATTTGGCTGCTATGAACATTGAGGTACTGCTTTTGAATTGGTGCTTCAAAATTCTTAATGTATAATCCATGCAATGAAATTGCCAGATCAAAAGGCAGTTCTATTTTTGGTTTTTTGAAGAAATTCTATACTGTTTGCCACAGTGGCTGTACCAGTCTGCATTCCCACCAACAGTGCACTAGGGTTCCCTTTTCTCCACAACCCTGCTAGCACTTGTTGTTTATTGATTTGGTTATGATAGCCACTATAATGGGTGTGAAGTAGTATTTCATTGTATTTTAATTTGCATCCATCTGATGGCTAGTGATGCTGAGCAACCTTTCATGTGTCTCTGGACCCTCTTTATGTCCTCCTTGGAGAAATGTTTGTTCAGGTCCTTTGCCCATTTTGTAGTTGGATTATGTGTCTTCCTTGAGTGGAGTCATGCGAGTTCTTTATATATTTTGGAGATCAAACCCTTTTTAAAATGTCATTCTCCAATTCACAAACAAGGGTATCTTTCCATTTATGTAGATCTTATTTCTTTCAAAAATATTGTATAGATTTCAATGTAAAAATCTGGCACTTCTTTTGTTAAATTATTTCTAGGTATTTTATTTTTTTTCCTATAAAAAAGAGATTAATTGTCTTAATAATTTGTTTTCAAAAAGTTTATTACTTACATAGAAATATAATTATTTTGTATATTTGTCTTGCATCCTACCATATTGCCAAGGTTTCTTATTTATTTATTTTGTCTTTAAATAAAGGTTATAATTTTTCTGTTTAAATATGAATACTTTTAATTTATTTTTATTGCCTAATTATCTGATGAGAATCTACAACAGAATGCTGATTTAAATATGCAACTTCCAGCCAAGATGGAGGCATAGGTAGGTATACTTTCCCTCCTCGCATAATCAAAGGAAGGACAACAACACGAAATAACCAGAACTTCCATAAAATCGAACTGTATGGGAATCTGACAACCAAGGAATTAAAGAAGAAACATTCATTCAGGTAGGAGGGGCAGAGATGGGTCAGCCAGGGTCAAAAGGATGTGCAGCAAAGAGGCTGGTGGATCTGGGTAGGCAAGGTGGCAGCTGGCAGACAGGACAGTCCCACATTTGTGTGAGAATAAACTGAGAGAAACAATGGGGTAGTGAGAGAGACTGCACAAGCCAGTGTTCCAACCATGAAAAAGGAAACAATCAAAACCTCTGTCTATAAAAACCTGTGGGGTTGTGGCAGCAGAAGAAACTCCGAGCTTCACAGGAGAGTTTGTTGGAGAGACCCACAGGGTGCTAAAACATACACAAAACCACCACCTGGGAATCAGCACCAAAAGCTCCCAATTTGCTTGTGGGTAGCCCAGGAAGTGAATGAAAGCTGGCCGAGAGCCAAACAAGTGGCATTGTTCCCTCTCTGACACCTCCCCAACAGACAGCACTGCAACACAGTGACCTTGGTTGCCCCACACTCCTGAATACCTAAGGCGCCACCCCTTGCAACATAACAGGTGTAATGAGACAAAGAAATATGACTCAAATGAAAGAACAGATCAAAGCTCCAGAGAAAAAGCAATGATGAGACAAACTATCTGATGCAGAGTTCAAAACACTGGTAATCAGGATGCTCACAGAAATGGTTGAACTCAGTTGCAAAATGAAGAAATGAAGGCTACTCAAAGTGAAATAAAGAAAAGTATACAGGGAACCAACAGTGAGGGGAAGGAAACTGGGACTCAAATCAGTAATTTGGAGTAGAAGAAAGAAATAAACATTCAACCAGAACAGAATGAAGACCCAAGAATTCAAAAAAAAGTAAGCCCTGGCTGGCGTAGCTCAGTGGATTGAGCACGGGCTGCGAACCAGTGTCCCAGGTTCATTTCCCAGCCAGGGGTACATTCCTGGGTTGCAGGCCATAACCCCCAGCAACCGCACATTGATGTTTCTCTCTCTCTCTCTCTCTCTCCCTCCCTTCCCTCTCTAAAAATAAATAAATAAAATATGTTTAAAAAATGAGGAGAGGCTTAGGAACCTCCAGGAGAACTTTAAATGTCCCAACATCTGAATCATAGGGATGCTGGAAAGAAAAGAGGAAGAGCAAGAAATTGAAAACTTAGTTGAAAAAATAATAAAGAAGCACTTCCCCAGTCTGGCAAAGGAAATAGACTTCCAGGAACTCCAGAAAGCTCACAGAGTCCCAAAGAAGTTGGACTCAAGGAAGCGCAATCCAAGGCACATCATAATTACATTAACCAACATTAAAAATAAGGAAAGAATCTTAAAAGCAGCAAGAGAAAAGGAGGCAGTTACCTACAAAGGAATTCCCATAAAGCTATCTGCTGATTTCTTGAAAGAAATCTTGCAGGCAAGAAGGGGCTGGAAAGAAGCATTTAAAGTCATGAAAGGCAAGGACCTATATCCAAGATTATTCTACCCAGCAAAGCTTTCATTTAGAATGGAAGGGTAGATAAAGTGCTTCCCAGATAAGGTCAAGTTAAAGGAGTCCATAATCACCAAGCCCTTATTATATAAAATTTTAAAGGGACACTTATCTAAAAAAAAGAAGATCAAAACTATGAACAGTAAAATGACAACAAACTTACAACTATCAATAACTGAACCTAAAAACAAAACAAAACAAAAACAAACAAAGCAAACAACTAGAATAGGAACAGAATCATAGAAATGGAGATTACATGGAAGGCTATCAATGGGGAGGGGGAGAGGGAGAATAGAGTAAAAAGTATGGGGAATAAGAAGCATAAATGGCAGGGACAAAATAGACAGGGGGAAGTTAAGAATCATATAGGAAGTAGAGCAGCCAAAGAACTTATATGTACAACCCATAGACATGAACTAAGGTGTGAGAATGCTGGTGGGAGGGTGGTGCAAGGCAGAAGGGAATACTGGGGAAAAAAATGGGACAACAATAATAACATAATCAATAAAATATGCTTTAAAAAAGAATGCTGATTATATATAATATAACACTCACTTCTTTGATCTATTGATTTGTAACAAGAGTTTCAGGACTATTTAATGAGGGGAAGAATAGTCTTTTTAAAATATTCAAGACATTAATAAAGAATTATTCCTATTACTAGATCAAAATAAACCATGCCTATACAGCAGGGTTTCATTGTCATTGCCTCCCAAATGCTGATTTTATATGTGTGTATATAATATTGTACAATACATATAATGTAATATGTATTATATATATACATATATTCATAAATATATAAAATGTATTTATAAAAATTAACCATGTAAAATTCTTCAGGAAAAAATACAATAACCAAATTATATATTTAGTGGAGTCACTTAACAGTGGAGTTCATCTGGCAGAGAAAGAATCTCTAGGGGGTGGGAAGATGGCAGCTTTACTCTAGGCAATGTTTTTCTCAGTTTCTGTGAAGAGGAGGGAAACTTGTGGATTGGTGGAGAAACAGAGCAAGTGGACTAGGTTACCGAATCACTTCTGAAAGCAGGACATCAAAAATTATTGTGATCACGGAAAAACCAGACGGTAAGGAGACTTCTTCAGGACAAAAGGGGCCCAGGGATCAGCGCAGCGACTAGGGGTGTGCAGTCTCCAGGCCCGGTGCTCCCAGGTCTGCCTCGGGGCTCCCAGGAGAGGGGAGTCGCTGCTCCCTCCCCCGAATACGGGGGGTGAGCAACTCCAGGGGAGAACGTGTTGCTAGAAGGAACAGATTGGCCAGTTGGACTGGGAAAAAATCGCCAAGGGACTATGAACACCTGCCCAGAGACCTGGGAGAAGTGAAGTGAGGGACTCTAGCCGATAGGACCAGGGGAAGCCTGGAAGTGTGCCCGCACCCCTAGCCCGGTGGAAGTGCAGATCGGTGGAAAGCACAGAGCCGGGCCGTGTTCCGCTGGAGCCCCATAGGGAGGCCTGAATCATGCGCCGGGATCCCGGAAGGGACATGGGGCTTGGTGCATTCCTATAGTAGTGGCTCAGAAAGTTCCAGCCAGCATGACCCGGGGAGCCAGGAAAGGCGCCAACACCCGGTCAGAGTGCGGTTCAGCGGGGACAACGGAACTGGAAAGGGTTCGGCTTGCGCGCCATCAGGAAGACTGTTTCGTGCTTGCTGTGAACCCAGAACGGGCACTGCGAGGCGCTAAGAGCGATCCTAGACCCCGAATTTCAAAAGTTTGGGGGAGGGGCGCACCCTTTTACGATTCACAGAGAGGGCGCAGTGAATCCCAAAACGTCAAGGGTGGCTCCTGAGAGCATAGAGCTGGAATCCTGCAGGACCCCGGAGTCCGGAAGAGCGCGGAAGTGAGATCCAGAGAGCCAGTGTTTGGGAGTGCCTAGGGTACAGCAAGTCTGTATTCTGACAGACTTGCTGAGATCTGGGCTGGGAGAGAGAGAAGCATTTCAAAGGTCCCTCCGCCAGCTGAAGCCAGCAGATCAGAAAAACTGGTCTGGCCAGTTACAAACCAACAAGAGGTTTTTTGTTTTTCTTTTTTTTCTCTCTTTTTTGTTTTGTTTGGTTTGGTTTGGTTTGGTTTGTTTTTGTGGCTGTTGTTAGTTGACTGATTTTATCTTGTGTTTTATGCGACATTTTATTTTTCAATTATTATTACTTTTATCTCGCAATCCCTTATGTTTGTCTTCCATTCATCCTAATATTATTCTTTCCACTCCAAATTTATCTCTCCTGCACTCCAACTTCTGCTTTTCTTTCCTTTTTCTTTTTTTTTATCTCGCAAGTTACTGTAAATTTGTATTATCTTTTTCCAACTTTTCTGACATTTTTTATTTTAATAATATTTTGGTATTCTTTTTCTTTCTGTATAATCTTCTTTGCTTGGCTGGTTATACTGTCATTTGATAGGTTCCCCCTGGAATCTCAGTCACGAGGTGTTGATAAGTTACTATCCTTCATCTGTGTTCCATTAATACACTTCTCAAGGTCTTATACTCTTTATTCTTGTTATCTAGACCTCATCGATTCTGACACAAGACTGTCACTTTACTATTACTGTCAGTAAGACCTAGTCTATACAATTGTAAATACTTCTCAATACCCCTACCTGATCTCAACCCACTTTGCAATTTTCTGAACTATACTGTTGTGGGGGTTGTCTCTATTCTTTTACACACTACTCCTATATACTAATCTTTAATCCAACCCTACCTTAGAACCTGACCTCCCACAGCCTCACAGCTTTCTAGATCCAACTAACAACAAAGGTCAAGAGGAAATGAAGAATACTATTTCTGAACTGAAGAACACAGTAGAAGGAATGAAAAGCAGGATCGATGAAGCAGAAGATCAGATTAGCAAGCTGGAAGACAAAGTAGAAAACAACATCCAGAAAGAGCAAGAAAAGGAAAAGAGGCTCAGAAAGAATGAAGAAGGATTAACAGAAATGCAAGACAATATGAAACATAATAATATCCGTATAATAGGGATACCAGAAGGAGAAGAAGAAGAGAAAGGGATCAAAAACCTAGTTGAACAAGTAATGAAGGAGAACTTCCCTAATTTGATGAGAGGAAAAGTCACACAAATCCAGGAAATACAGAGAGTCCCAATTAAGAGGAACCCAAAGAGGCCCACCTCAAGACACATCATAATTAAAATGGCAAAATTTCAAGACAAAGAGAGAATCTCAAAGGCAAGGGAGAAAAAGGAAGTAACATACAATGGAGCCCCAATAAAGCTAACAGCTGATTTCTCAATGGAAACAGTTCAAGCCAGAAGAGAATGGCAAGAAATACTCCAGGTAATGAGAACCAGAGGTCTGAAACCAAGGCTGCTATATCCAGCAAGGCTCTCGATCAAGATAGAAGGCCAAATAAGAAGCTTCCCAGACAAAACAAGTCTAAAAGAATACACCTTGACCAAACCAGCTCTGCAAGAGATCCTAAAGGGACTGCTTTAAGAATAAAAGACCTACACAGGCTGAAAGTGAAGAACAAATCTTCCAAGCAAATGGACAGGAAAAAGAAGCGGGGTAGCAATACTCATATCAGACAAAATAGACTTCCAAAAGGTTCATAAAGAGAGACCCAGAAGGTCACTTCATAATATTCAAGGGAAGAATCCATCAAGAAGACATAAATATTGTAAATATATATGCACCCGACATAGGAGCAGCCAAATACATAAAGAAAATCTTAGAGGACTTCAAGAAAGATATGGACAGCAACACAATTATAGTGGAAGATTTTAACACCCACTATCAAAAATGGACAGATCTTCTAAACAAAATATCAACAAAGGTATCATGGCATTGAACAATGCCCTTGAGGAAATGGACTTTACTGAGATATACAGAGCCTACCATCCAAAAGAAGCTAAATATACATTCTTTTCAAATGTACACGGAACATTCTCAAAGATAGACCACATGATAGGACACAAAACAAGCCTCAAGAATTTCAAGAAAATTGAAATCATACCAAGCATTTTCTCAGACCACAAGGGACTGAAGCTAGAAACCAACCCCAAGGAAAAAAAAAAACAAAAACATTCAAAATCAGGGAGATTAAATAGCATGCTACTAAACAGTGAATTGGTCAAGAATGATATTAGGGAAAAAATCAAAAGGTTTCTGGAAACAAATGAAAATGAACTCACAACAACCCAAAACTTATGGGACACAGCCAAGGCAGTCCTGAGAGGGAAGTTCATAGTGATACAGTCCCACCTAAAAAGGTTAGAAACATTCCAAACAAACAACCTAACCCTACGTCTACAAGAACTTGAGGAACAACAACAAAAGCAGCCCAGAGCAAGCAGAAGGAAGGAAATAACCAAGATCAGAGCAGATTTAAATGACATAGAGACTAAAACCACAATTCTAAGGATCAATGAATCCAAGAGCTGGTTCTTCGAAAAGATAAACAAAACCAACAAGCCTTTAAGCAGACTCATCAAGAAAAAAAAGAGAGAGAAGACCCAAATAAACACAATCAGAAATGAAAGAGGAGAGATTACAACAGATACCACAGAAAAACAAAGGATTGTAAGAAATTACTACAAAGAGCTGTATGCCAAGAAATTTGAAAACCTAGGTGAAATGGAAAAATTTCTAGAAAAATATAATCTTCCAAAACTCAATGAAAAAGAAGCAGAAAGCCTGAACAGACCAATAACAGCAAAAGAAATTGAAGCAGTAATCAAAAAACTCCCAACACACAAAAGCCCTGGACCAGATGGTTTCACAGGAGAATTCTACAAAGCATTTAAGGAAGAGCTAACCCCTATCCTTCACAGACTACTCCAAAAAATACAAAAAGATGGGAGTCTGCTGAACTCTTTTTATGAGGCCAGCATCATCCTAATTCCAAAAACAGATAAAGACACAACAAAGAAAGAAAACTTCAGGCCAATATCACTGATGAACATTGACGCTAAAATCCTCAACAAAATACTGGCAAACCGCATCCAACAATACATTAAGAAGATCATACACCATGACCAAGTGGGATTCATTCCAGGGATGCAAGGATGGTTCAATATTCGCAAGTCAGTAAATGCAATACATCACATAAACAAAAGCAAAGACAAAAACAACATGAGTATATCAATTGATGCAGAAAAAGTATTTGACAAGGTACAGCACCCATTCATGATAAAAATACACTCGGCAAAGTGGGAATAGAGGGAGCTTTCCTCAACATAATAAAGGCCATATATTAGAGACCTACAGCCAGCATCATACTCAATGGGAAAAATTAAAATCTTTTCCACTAAGATCAGGAACAAGTGCTGTCCAATTTCACCACTTCTATTCAATATAGTACTGGAAGTTTTAGCCACAGCAATCAGAAAAGAAAAAGAAATAAAAGGCATTCAAATCGGAAAGGAGGAAACCAAACTGTCACTGTTTGCAGATGACATGATAGTATACATAGAAAATCCTATAGCCTCTACCAAAAAACTGCTTGACCTAAAAAATGAATTTGGCAAAACAGCGGGATACAAAGTCAATATCCAGAAATCAAAGGCGTATCTGTAAACCAACAATGAAACAGCAGAAGCAGAGATCAAGGAAAAATTTCCATTTGAAATAGCAAAAAGAAAAATAAAATATCTAGGAATAAACCTAACCAAAGAGGTAAAAGACCTGTATTCAGAAAACTATATAACACTGAGGAAAGAAATCAAGGAAGACACAAAGAAATGGAAACATATACCGTGTTCATGGATTGGAAGAATTAATATCATCAAAATGTCCATACTACCCAAAGCAATTTACACATTCAATTCAAAACCTATTAAAGTACCAATGGCATATTTCACAGACATAGAACAAACACCTCAAAAATTTATATGGAATTATAAACGACCCGAATAGCTGCTGCAATTTTGAGAAAGAAGAGTAAAGTAGGAGGGATCACAATACCCGACACTAAACTATACTACAAGGCCACTGTAATTAAAACAGCCTGGTACTGGCATAAAAACAGGCACATAGACCAATGGAACAGAACAGAGAGCCCAGAAATAAGCCCAAGTCTCTCTGGTTAATTAATATTTGGCAAAGGAGGCAGCAACATAAAATGGAATAAAAATAGCCTCTTCAACAAATGGTGTTGGGAGAACTGGACGGCCACATGCAAAAAAATGAAACTTCAGCTCCAACTTACACCATATACAAAAATAAATTCAAGGTGGATAAAAGACTTAAATATAAACCGTGACACCATTAAAGTCCTAGAGGAGAACGTAGGTAAGAAAATATCAGATATTTCATGAAGAAACTCTTTTACTGACTTGTCCTCTAGAGCAAGGGACATAAAGGAAAGAATAAACAAATGGGACCTCATCAAAATTAAAAGCTTCTGCACAGTCAAAGAAAACAGTATCAAAATTAAAAGCGAACCAACTGTATGGGAAAACATATTTGCCAATGATACCTCAGACAAGGGTTTAATCTCCAAAATATATAAAGAACTTACAAGACTGCACTCTAAGAAGACAAGGAATCCAATTAAAAAGTGGGCGATGGACTTGAACAAACACTTCTCCTATGTAAAAGATACATGAAACGATGTTCAATATCACTAGCTATCAGAGAGATGCAAATTAAAACCACAATGAGATACCACTTCACACTACACAGAATGGCCATCATAAAGAAAGCAACAAACAAGTGTTGAAGAGGTTGTAGAGAAAAGGGGATCCTAGTGTACTGCTGGTGGGACTGCAGACTGGTACAACCACTATGGAAAGCAGTATGGAACTTTCTCAGAAAACTAAAAATGGACCTGCCTTTTGACCCTGCAATTCCACTGCTGGGACTCTATCCTAAGAATACTAAAACACCAATTCAAAAGAACCTATGCATCCCAATGTTCATAGCAGCACAATGTACAATAGCTAGATGCTGGAAGCAACCAAGATGCCCATCAGTTAATGAATGGATCAAAAAACTATGGTACATTTACACAATGGAATTCTATGCAGCAGAAAGAAAGAAGGAGCTCTTAACCTATGCAACAGAGTGGATGGAGCTGGAAAACATTATGCTAAGTGAAACAAGCCAGGCAGTGAAAGACAAATACCATATGATCTCACCTTTAACAGGAATCTAAATAACAAAACAAAGAAACAAACAAAATGTAACCAAAGACACTGAAATAGAGGACAGGCTGACAGTGACCACAGGGGAGAGTAGAAGGAATTTAAGGGGACAGTGGAAGGGTTCACAGAAACAAACTTAAAGGACACATGGTCATAAACTAAGGGGAGGGTGGTAATGGGAGGGAAGTGGGCAGGGGTGGGAGGGGGGACTGGATTGGGAGTAAAAAGGAGAAAGCTGTATTTGAACAATGATTAAAAAATAAATAAATAAATAAATAAATAAATAAATAAAAGATATAGGTAGCCATTATAGAAAATTTCAAAAATATTATTATACAAAATGAATTTAAAAACCATTCATTACCCAAAAAAAAGAAAGAAAGAAACTTCACTTTGGGTGGTGATAAACAGATGATAGATTATAGAATTGTATACCTGAAACCTATATTGTTTTACTAATCACTTTCACCCCAATAAATTCAATTAAAAAAAAAAGTATCTCTAAATGTGAAGATAACTCAATGGAGATTATCTAATTGGAGAAACAGAGAAAGCTAATAAAAAAATGAACAGAGCCTCATAGACGTGTGTGTGTGTGTGTGTGTGTGTGTGTAATGTTAACTGTAGGTTTTTTATAGATGCTTTTTATCTGGTTAATAAAGATCCATTATAGCAGGGGTATCAAACTCGCTTTCACTGGGGGTCACATCAGCCTAATGGTTGCCTTCAAAGAGCCGAATGTAATTTCATGTCCTTAACTGTTAAGGAGTAGTTGCATTTATACAGTCCTAAACTTATATTCAGTCCTTTGAAGGCAACCGTGAGGCTGATGTAGCCCTTGGTGAAAATGAGTTTGATACCCCTGCATTATAGTATTGGTCTTTTTATCATGAAAGGTGACAGATTTTATCAAATTATTTTCTTTGTGTACATTCAGGTTACTATCTAGTGGGCTATTAGTTTAGCATGAAGGACTTATTTAGAATTTCTTTTAGGGCAGTTCCACTAATGCAAATACTCCCAGTTTTTAGTTAAAACTATCTAAATTTCTTCATTTCTGGTAGAATTCAGCAGGATATTGAATTCTTGGTTGATAGACTCTTTTTTCAGTACTTTAATGATGACCTCTTATTGTTTCCTGACCCCATCTCTTAATATCTTATTGAAGCTGGGTTATACACATGGTATGGTGTTTTTCTCTTGCTTGCACATTTTTGTCCTTGTCTTAAATTTTCTCTCTTTGACCATGTGTTTAGATGTAAATAACTTTGAATAACTCCACTTTGGAGTTTGTTCAGCTTATTTAATGTGTTGGGTAACTTTTGTTTATAACAGATCTGGGAAGTTTTGGGCCATTATTTCTTCAGATTTTTTTCTGCCTCTTTTTATTTTTCTCTGTAGCTCTTGTTATGCACATGTCTGTTTGCTTTATGGTGTAATACAGGTCTATGAGGCTCTGTTCATTTTTTATTAGCTTTTTCTGTTTCTCCAATTAGATAATCTCTATTGAGTTATCTTCACATTTAGAGATTCTTTAAGTTTTTATTTATTTATTTATTTATTTTTATTTATTTTTCTTTTTTAGAGGGAGAAGGGAGGGAGATAGAGAGAGAGAGAAACATCAATGTGTGGTTGCTGGGGGTTATGGCCTGCAACGCAGGAATGTACCCTGGCTGGGAATCGAACCTGCGACACTTAGGTTCGCAGCCCGTGCTCAATCCACTGAGCTATACCAGCCAGGAGAGATTCTTTTTCTGCCAGATGAACTCCACTGTTGAGTGACTCCACTAAATATATAATTTGGTTATTGTATCTTTTCCTGAGGACTTTTACATGGTTTTTATAATTTTTATGCATTTAATGGGAGTGTCTGTTTTGTAAAAAAAAAAGTGTTGGCATACTTTAGACATGGTTGTCTTTAGTTTTTTTTGACATGTTTATAATACTATATTTAAAGTTTTTGTCCACTAGGTTAAAAATTTGGGCCTCTTCAGAGATATTTTACCTTTTTCCTATGTGTATATGGCATCCTTTTTTGTTTCTTTTCATATCTCAATTTTTTTTTGAACACTATTATTCTATCTCATGTAACAACACTGGTGTCAGATTTCTCAACTCCCTCAATCCCAAACTCTTGTCATTACTGTTTTCTTTGTAATCCTCATTCAAGAATATGTCTATTTATTTTAGGGTGAGAGAGGTTGAGAAAGAGATAGAGAGAGAAACAGACATCAATGTGAGAGAAAAACATCAATCAGTTGCCTCTCGTACGCTTCTCACCTGGGATCAAATCCACAAACTTTTGGTGTATGTGATGATGCTCCAACCAACTGAGCCACTCAGCTAGTGCACTGTTGTTGTTTTAATCTCTTTACTCTCTATTATTTCTCTATATTTGTTTTTTATCAACTATCCAGAACTAATCCTACAGATTCTATAGTCCCTGCAGTATGTGGCCAAAGAGTTCTTTGTTACCTAGTAGATTTTCTTGTTAAATTGTTTTCATTTTTAGGCCTAGTTTCCTGTGGGTCACACTCAGATCAGTATACTTCAGTGTTGAGCCCATGATTAGTCAGATGATTTATTTAATTACCTTGCCTACAGGTTTCCTATCCTTTGCAACAGACTGTGAAAAGAACACCTTCAAACTCCAAAGAGGTCATAAGACAGCTTTAAATTTCACTGCCTACTTGTGAGTTCTGCCTTTTTCTTTCTTATGTTTTTCCTGGGCATACACATAGCCTGGTACATACACCAAATCTTTCACGTCCCCAGATATATGTTGGACGTTTCCAAAGTTCCTTATTATCAGATGGTTCTCCAGAATTCCCTTTTAAATTCCAGGCCACTCTACCCATCTGAAATCAGACCTGCAGGTAGGGATTCTATTTTGTTTCAGTAATGATCTGGAAATTGGCTCACCCTATTCTGCTGATCTGAGGTCTGTGTCAAATAAAATAGGCATGGCACTCTGAGAATAGAAATTTGACAGCATTCTGAAAGTTTCAACAAAATAATGACTGTGCTCTGGGGAGAGTCCTTGTAATGGAACTCCAAAAGAAGATAGTCATCTTCTTTGGCTAAAAGACTGATGGCTGTTCCTGCTATCACACCACTGATACAGAAGAGGGGGTGGGTGGGACTAGCCCAAGTTATAAGGCCACTGACTCCACTGTTTTAAACAGGTTAAGAATTTTATCTTGGATTAAAAAAATTAGTTCATTCTGTGGCTTGGATTGGTTTCCAGAGCTCTAAAAAATTATTTTTGATATTTTGTCTATTTTTGTGTTAGTTTTAAGGAAGAGCAATTTTATACACGTGCTTTGCAGTTCCAGAAGTCACTTTCAGCCTTGCTTCATTAATGCCACAGACAATTCCAGATACCCCCTGTCTCTTTTTATTAAGTAACAGGATTCAGGTGACACAGGGCAGGCTTTCATTTTGGTACCCTTGTAGCTTCTCTGTGTCAACTGAAGTCAGAGTGATTATCATCCTGTCTCCTGTGGGTAGCTCAACAAATTTCCTTAAAGGAATTTACTATCTCAGAGACTTCAATCTCATCTTTTATACCAGTATTGATCAGGATGAACAAGTTTATGCTGTGATAATACCTTGAAATGTAATACAGTAGTGATTTATTTTTCACTTACATGGTTAGTACATTTTATTTTTCGCTTACATGCCTAGTTCATTTTAGGTTGATGCAGAGGTTTTCCCTTTTATACAGATGCTCAGGGACCCATTGTAACAGAGACTTCCCCATGATGGAGCTGTACCATCTAGAACTTGCAGCATCCTTATGTGCTAGGAAGAGAAGCATATGGTGGTTTCATCACTGCTTCCCCAAACTTCAGCCTAGAAGTTCATGACAATTCCTCTCGTGGCAAATTGGTTAGAATTAATCACATGGCTTTGTTTAAGTCTGAGGGAATTGAGCTATTTTTGCCTTCCTTATGACTAAAAAAAGTAGAAGAAGCTACAATTGACTTCACTACACTAAAACTGGATGCTGGTTAAATGTTGGAAAATCAGGTTTAACCCATTTTCTCTGATGGGCTTCTGTGGGTAGTCTGACATTTTGCTTTTTTAATTGTGGTTTACATATTATTTATTATTGTATTGTTGGTTTATTGGTGCCTTTGATGAAACTGAAGGACTCTTACTTTACTTTCCTAATACACAATGTACATATTGTATACTCATACTATTTTATCAGATGACTTTCCAAAAATTGTCTCCATAACATCCAATGGGAATCAGCACTCTCCCCAGTCCTAATCCAAGAATAAGAGCGGTGCTATTTTTTTCCATCTTTTTCTTCCAACTGGCTCAGAAAACAAGACGTTGCATTGGTGCAATCTGACAGTGTGTCTGGCAACACCCACCTAAACAAGAAATGGTTTTCAAAATTATTAGCAATTAATATTACATCACTTTTATAAAATTAATGTCTAGTCTTAGATCAGCCATTCTGTCCAATATAGAAAATTTGAATAAAAAAGACTGTCCTGGCTGAGCAAGCCTGCTTGGTCACACTACACATAGGTCCTCTGTCATCCTTCATTCAATGAAACAACAGAGGTCTGGTGTGTCTACTATATGCTAAGGAATGAGTTAGTATCTTAGAATATGGCAAGTGTTTAAATCATGTAATTTTAGTCTATTTAAGTAAATATCAAATGATTTTGATACAGTCACTTCATTAAGTAATTCAATATATAGCATTCAATATACAGAGCATTTATTAGATGACAGCTACTAAAATTTCAAAAGCAAATGGGACATTACCTCTGTCCTTAAGTTTTAAATAGGCAAATCCCATTGATATATTCATTTCTATTCCCAATTACATACAAAATTATATCAGGACTTAAATTTCACCTAAACTTTCTAATGTAAATCTATATAGATTCTGTTAAGGTCTAGACATTATGCTTCAATATTAATTTCCTCTTACATAGCCTAGAGGAGACAGAACTCCTGAAACAGAAGAGTAAGGACCTTGATAAAACCTCTGCCCAGCAAAACAACTGTTTAATGAGAAGAAATTATAAAAATATCAAAGTTCCTAAAATTTTCCTAAGTGCATATAGAAAATACAGAAGCATTTGTTCAAGAAAATCTACTAAGTCTTGCTAAGGACAGAGAGAGTCTCTAGCATTTAGCTCTCATCTCACTTTCTCACCCTCCAGCTTGGTCTTATGGGAACTCTAACTTACAAGGGTATGGCCAAGAGCATCAGGTTGAATAAACATCGAGTTCCATACCCACATACATCCTAGCCAAAATGTTGAAAGCTAAACATAAAGATAAAACTTTAAAAGTAATATTACAGGGTGTAGCCAAGAGGGGGGACCCCAAATGGACATTTGAAATGGGGTCCAGAACTCAAAGTGTCCAGGAGGTTTTAGGATGTCACCCCCCACGCCCACAGGTGTGGGCTGGGGGAAGGGACAAATGGAGCAGGGCCACTGAGAGCTGTTCTGCATAGCAACAGCTTTGCAGCTAACCTCTGGTGTGGTCATTTAACATATCTATAACCTTTAACTGGTTGCATAGATATGTTAAATAGGTGTGGCCATCCTCTGAGCCAGGGGAATGGAAGTGACTTCTCCACAAGATGTAACTGGGAGGCAGGTCCCCCTGAGTTACAGTGCCTGTACAGGACCTTGGAGAGGATTGGCTCCATAACATGGGGCCACACCTGCCCAGACTCATGATGGCAGTCCAGTAAAGCTGGAAGGGTATGAATTCTGGCATGTAAGGCTGATTGTAGGAGGAGTCGGAAATGGGGCTGCAGAGGAAGATTGGTGCAGGGATTTAAACCCAGACACAGCAGCCATTGAGGAGAGAACCACTTGGTCTTTAGCAGAGTGGGGACTCCTGCAGCTCTGTGAGAGTGAATCACCATGCGCCTTCGGCAGAGAACCTCCACTTGGCTTTGGCAGAGTGGTGACCCCCCTCCTTGCAGCCACTGCACAGGGGGAGAACCACGCAGTTTTGACTGAGTGGGGACTCCCGTGGCCCTGAGAGAGAGGACCACGTGGCTGGAGCAGAGATCCCGGCGACACAGCTGATGGTGCTGGGAACCGAGGGAGGCCCACCAGCTGAGACAGATTACTGGGAAGAACTAGGGGCTGCCTGAGCCAGGGACTTCTATTTCCTTTCCTGAGATATAGTACCCCAGACTGAGCAAAGGGGAAAGGAAGGACTGTGCATGTCTGTGGGTGTTTTAAGGAACTTTAGGATTTTGATGAAGACATTAGGTCACTACTTTAAGTTTGTATAGCATTAAATAAACATTTCCTTTCCTTTTCACAAATCTCTGGCATTGAGAGATGTCTTCCCTCTGGCGGCAGACATAACAAACCTGGGAGGTTCCTTTTGGGTAATAGTATATCGTCCCAGGCCCCCCTCTTTGTTCTGTAACAGTAACAAGAGAAAAGCAACTTTTTTCCATTTTAAGAATATTTTACTTACATTTTGTGATTACATGTTCGTTATTGCTGATCTAATACAGTCATTTAGACAAAAATAATTCTAATAACCTCTCAGAAGTGGTGATCTGTAGAGATGTTATTTCCTTTCAGTGAGATGACTATGAGAACTAGATGGTTATTTATATATTTATATGTATGTATATATAGTTTGGAGTGTGTCCACATGTAATTTGCTGGTGTTACCTATTTTCTTTCCATAATTTTCCTTTATTAAATAAAAGCTTAATGCAGCAATGCATTCTGACTTCTTTTTTGAAACCATGACAAAGTTAACTTTGAGAAAACCACAGGAGCAGCAATTTCAGATCTGTTCAGAGAAAAGCCAAGCTGCAGAAAAGCTTTGCAGGAGTATGTGGCCTTACAAGTAACCTCAGTAGGAACAACAGCTGATTTATCATTGGAAAAAACAAAATGTGCATTAAGGAAAGGTCATGATGTATTCAAAGTATAGAAAGTAAAATAAATAAATAAATAAGTAAATAGCAAAGTTGTACCCCTGAAAAGCCTAAGAAAATAAATATTTTCTATAAATTTTTTCTAAAATTAATATCCCAAAAAGTAAAATAATGTATTCTAAAATGCATTCCTAATGTCAAATGAAACCTACATTCCTCAACTAAATGCTCTCATCCCCAACCAGACAAAAGTAGACAATTTTGGACAGTTAAGGAAATACAGTAAAGAAAACTGAGGTTCAATCTAATTTATGCCATTACTCAGCTACCTTGTAATGGAATCTCTAAAGTAGGAGTGAAAATTTCCACATCACAGGGTCATGATAAGAAATAACTGTTTTAACATGTTTGATGCCTAGTGGTAGGTGCTTAGTAAATTTTTGTTCTAGTAAAGAAAACTACCACTTTTAATGTATGATGAATATTCTACTAAGAACTTTCTATACATTTGTCTCATTTATTTTGTCTAAATATTTCAATGCATATTGATATCACTATGTTAATATGGCCTAATTCAATCAACATTTTATTATAAGGCCCCACATACTTCTAAGTTCAGAGTTCTCAGACATTGGTTGCTGTTGTTATTGGTACCTAAAACCATGAAATGTAACTGATAACCGTAAGTATTTTGGGGGTGGATGAGTGCAAATCATAACCTCATATTAGACATAATACTGAATTATGGTGAAATACGGGGAATTGCTAAAATCCTTAACGTTCAATAAAACATAAGTTTTTTATTATTTAAATTAACAGAAAATCTTTGGGGGTTTTATGTGTTCTAAAATTTTGCATAGTATTCCAAAGTTAATATTCTAAAGAGTAACTCTATCCATAGCCAAAGGGAAAACAAAAACTTGGATTTTCATCCAACTTTAATCTGAACAACTGTTTGACCTTTGGCCACCATAAATTTAGCTACATATACTTCCAAAATAACCTCATAAGACTCAATATGTGGACAACTATTATATAAGTTTGTGAGATTTAGAATATACTATAGTATGTAAGGAATAATTATATAATTAAAATTGGACATTTCCCAATACTCACATCGATGTCATTCATTAGTCCCTGTCCCTATTCCTACAGATATTCACGAAGCTTGGTTGGTCACATACTAGTCAATGAAACACATAAAAGAAAGTAAATCTAATTTTATCTTATTAACTAAATTTCAAGGCTTGGGGAATTTTCACAAAAGCTCTATTGTCAATGCTTGATTACAGTAGAATAAGGTGATGTTTTAAAGTTTAAAAAATATTTCTTTATTTCACTATCCTAAGTAGACCTTGAAGTGTGGAAATAAAAGCAAATTTGTTGTATAACTGACACTTAAAAATAAAAATCCTTAGAATTCTACTATATCATAACTCAGTAACAGAGTTATTATAAATCAATATAAGTTGACCATGACTTAGACCTAACTTATGCAGTGACTGCAAGCTATTTAAGAGAAACTTGCAAAGAAAGCATTTTAAAAATTGACATACCTTTTTGTGCCTAGAGAAGACTTTTCATCCTGGCCTTTTGAAGATGTCAGAGATGTCATCTTTCCACTTTCCACAAAAGGCACCCAGACAGTCTATTCCCATTTTCGTACAGTGGCCTCCTCCCATACCTTTTGCTTTCATCTAGTTGTTTTCAGTTTCAGTAGAAGTTCTCACCTGCACATAAAATGAGTTAAAGTAAAGCTGGCTGGATGCAAGGAAGTGGGTCCTTTCTAGCCAACTATAACATGTAATTAATGTGTAATATTTTCAAATCTTTTTCAAAGAGTAGTTTAGCTCTATATTCTGAAGTAAAAAAAAGCATGTTATATAGGCAAACCCTAAGCTCCCTTTCTTTAATTTCAGGACCAATAACTTTAGTGAAAAATCATTGAAGTAAGGGTTTGGCAGAGTAAAGGTTAAACTTTATTTTGAAATTTCTTTCTTAAAAGCCTGAAGCACTAAACTGCATGGTTATAAATTCCCAACTTACATAAAAAATCAAGCCAAGCAAGGCAAATAGTGTTGCTATAAAAAAAGTGAAATAAATACAGACCCTTTTTTTTAAGATTTTATTTATTTATTTTAGAGAGGGAAGGGAGGGAGAAAGAGAGAGAGAAACTTCAATGTGCGGTTGCTGGGGGCTGTGGCCTGCAACCAAGGCATGTGCCCTGACTGGGAATCGAACCTGCGACACTTTGGTTCGCAGCCTGCGCTCAATCCACTGAGCTACACCAGCCAGGGCGAGAGAGGCTCTTAATCCATTGGAAATCTTGGCAAACGTGTAAATGTGCTAAACGAAAGTTATTTTCTTACCAAAATCAGACTTGGCCAGAAACTCCCTGTACTTAAACAAGCAAACAATAACAACAACAAAAACTGTGTTAGCACTTGGAAATTTTAAGCTTTATAAAAATGCATAGATAAAGAATGATCAGGCAAATGCATATGATGTAATGTATGCTAAATGTCACTCAATAATAAAAATTGAAAAATATAAAACCAAACAACACTGGATTTGAAAGAGTTTTTAGAAACAGTGCTGAATAGGCTGTGTTTGTTTAACCACTGCCAAGTGAACCAAGTGTTACTGAATGGACAGGTGTGGGACAAAATACTATTACCAAATGGACCCCCACCCCTTTTCCTGGGGTCCCTCTGTGCTAGGTTCACCTTGCCTGCCTCCAGGGAATCATGGCTCTCAGTGCCAGAGATTGGTGAGAAGGAAAGGAATTATTTATTCAAAAGTTATACAAACTTAAGAGTAATGACTTAATGTCTTCATTGAGATCCCAAAGTCCCTTAGAATACCCACAAATGAACACAGTCCTTCCCCTCAGGCCCAGTCTGGGGTACTATATCTCAGGAAAATAAATAGAAGTCCCTGGCTTAGGTAGCCCCTGGATTCCCAGCAATCCATGCTCAGCTGGCTGTCCTCCCTTGTTTCTCAGCACCATCAGCAACGTGGAAAAAAGGAAGCACTCCAAACCCGCATGGTCCCAACCTTTTTCCATGGCTGTTGCACCTGACTTTAAATCCCAGCTCCAATCTTCTTCTGCAGCCCCATTTCTGACTCCTCCCACTATCAGCTACCCCTACCAGCATTCTCACATTTTTTCCAGCTTTTCTGGACTGCCACAGTAAGTCTGGCAGGTGTGGCCCCATGGCATGGAGCCAATTATCTCCAAACTCTTATGCAGGCACATTGTAAACAGGGAGAGTTGCCTCCCAGCTACATCATGTATTAAAGTCCCTCCTATCTCCCTGGCTCAAAGCAAGGCCACAGTATTTAACATATCCATGAAACCACTTAAAAGTTATAGATATGTTAAATGACCATTCCTGAGGTTAGTTGCAAAACTGTTGCTCTGCAAAACAGCTCTTAATGGCCCTGCTTCATGTGTCCCATCCCCCAGTTCAGACTTTTGGGGGTTAGGACATTATATATATATATATAAAATTTCCTGGGCACCCTGAGTTCTGGACTCCATTACAAATCCCTATTTGGGGGCTCCCTTGCTGCACCCTGTTACACAAGGACACCAGACTCTACACAAATTACCCCACTCCTTTCCCACTGAAACATCCACAGGCATGCACATTTTCTGCTGGCCAGCAAATATCCACTTACACACATCCACGAGTAACAGAGAGACAGATGCATCACCTGAGAAAGAACTGTTACTGAATCTGCCAAATGGTTCTTTCACAAGATAAGCTGTGTCGGGTCAGAGAACTTGATCACAATGAGAAGAAACAGCTAAATTGCAATTTCAGTACCATACTGTGGAAGAAGAGCCTGGAGCCTCTAGCATTTTGTTTTATTTTTTTCTTAATGAGAAATCACCTCTCAAAGTTTTCATCCACCATTTACAAATGCAAGCTGATATATTAGCTAAGGATGGGAAGGTGGGGGTCATTTTAATAAGTCAGAGTTCAATTATGTGAGGATTCCCTTGAAGATACTGGCAGGGTGTGTGTGCATGTATGTGGAGGAAGGGGTGTTGTACCATTTTTTGCCTACTTCTCTGGTACTAAAAAAAAGTTGCTCCAATAATTGTATGTCTTCTCTTTAATACAAAAGAAAATGCAGATACTATTTCACTGGGGTAAAATTGATTCTAGGCAGTTGAGTGCTTTCTTTCAAATTAAAGATTTTCTTATCCTGGGGGAAGCATCTGTCATTTGGCCGAATTGAATAAAATGATAGGGTGTTCGATGGAAGTAAGGTCTCCAGGAATTCTCCAGACTGTTCCAATCCTGTCTCACCAGAGGGCTTCCTTTTATCCTGGCAGTCTTAGAGAATGAATGGAAGTATTCATTTGGCTTTTTTCAAATAAATATACACCATACCATCACTCTTATAAATATAAAAAGCAAGATTTGTGTCCTTTCCAATAACTTACTCATTGTAGCATAGATTAACATTATAGGAAATGCTTTCTCTGAGTTATCAAATCTATTCCATTTATTCTCATGTAGCTGGATCCTTTTTTCTTTTCAATAATCTGACCAAAGATTTTACTTCTGAGGAACACATAAATTTATATTGCACAACTGAAACTGCTATATTTCACGTTGTCATTTTGCCATGGTAGAAGAAGTTTCTTCTTAAGATATGTTCATAAAAAGGAACATCAAATAATTGCTTTTTCCATATGCAGTTTAGTGGATATTATATATTCTTTCATGCATTTTTATGGTAAGGACTACCCTTTTATTCTTTTATTCATTTTATATTTTATCTCCACCATTTTAGATAGTTTTACTTTATTTATTTTATGTATTTACTTGCCATATGATTTTGCTTATATGTAGAATCTAAAGAACAAAATAAACAAACAAAACAGAAACAGACTCATAGATACAGAGAACAGAGAATAAATTGATGGTTGCCAGATGGGAAGGGAGTTGAGGGACTGGGTGAAAAATATAAAGGGACTCAGAAGCACAAACCCGCATTCACAGAACAGTCACAGGGGTGTGAAGCACAGCACAGGGAACACAGTCAACAATTCTGCAATTACCATACATGGTGCCAGATGGCACCAGACCCACTAAGGGATCACCTTGCAGGTTACATAAATGTTCGACCACTATGAAACCAACATGACATTGAATGTCAACTGTAATACAAAAACCTTTTTAAAATTTAAAATAATAATACTGATGTATTGAGGACTTCATAACAAATATATAACAACAATAATCTAAGGCTAGAAGGAGACACAGAAATGTATATTGTAAGATTCTTGTGTTAATGGAGAAACCCTGGTTCTTCTCATTTACACAGTAAAGAATAACAGGTCAGTGAGCCCATTAGCATGCAAGCAAAGTTTATTAGTGAATAGGAGAACAAAAGCAAGGTGTCAAGAGCAGGTGTGGCAAAGGCAGGGTAGCCAGAACCTCAGTGGCCAGTGCTCAGGTGGCTGGAGGCCTGGGTAGCCAAGAAGGGGTGGGCAAGTGCCTGGTACCCAGAGATATTCCCAGGCAGAGGCAGAGTGGAAAGGGGTCACCCAAGTGGCAAGAGAGCTACAAGCCAAGAGAAGAGGCTGAGAGAGGTTCCTTTGTTCTGAGGACTTACATAGTTGGTGGGGTGGGGTGAAGAAGTTAACACTTTGAATGGCTGGTAAAGGTGGTGCCAGCTTCCCCTGAAGGGATGTAAATACCCAAATGTAGGTACATGTGGGAGTCTGTTAGCCCAATTCCTCACCTTGCCCTAGACTCTATTTGTTCATTTTTGCATATGTGACTGGGAGCAAGCAATTAACCAAAATTGCTTCGGGAGCTTATTCTCTGGGCATTATAAACCTCTCTTGTCCCCGCTTCCAGGCCTTGGAATGAATATACAGTCTCAAGGTTTTCCTTTTCTCTGCTAGAGAAGATGATACACACACACTGTCAAAGGCTTATTTCACCCTCAGCCACGCATAGTTCTCTTGTATCATAGTTTTCTTGTTGCTTGGGATGCCTGGCAGCTTTATCAGACCAGGCTCAGGACTGCTAGGTCATAGGTGAGACATGTCTTCCTTTGATTTTAGCCTCCTGCATTAAGTTCTTTGTTAGATTGCAAGGCAGAGGGCCTTGCCTTTCCCCTCTGGCTGCTCATTCCTAGCTGCTACCTAAGTGTTAAAAGCTGTTGCTTAGCAACCAGGATGCTGGCCTGTGTCCTGCAACAACACAGCAGTCTCAGGGTTCTTCCTGTGCTGTCTCTAGCAACACTTACCCTGTAGGCGAGTGCTAGAATATCACACTTGAAGGTTGACTGTGACAAGTTACATGTGTACTATAATCCCTAATGTAGCTTAAAAACTAGATAACAGAGCCCTGGCTGGCGTAGCTCAGTGGATTGAGTGCGGACTGCGAACCAAAGCATCACAGGTTTGATTCCCAGTCAGGGCACATGCCTGGGTTGCAGGCCATGGCCCCCAGTAACTGCACATTGATGTTTCTCTCGCTCTCTCTCTTTCTCCCTCCCTTCCCTCTCTAAAAAATAAGTAAATAAAATGTTTAAAAAAACAAACAAAAAAAAACTAGATGACAAAACAAAGTTATAGTTAATAAATCAAAAAGGAAATAGAATAATAAAAAAACTTGATTACTACAAAGAAACACAGAAAAAGAGGGAAACAGGTAAACTATAATGAATAGAAAATTAAAAACAGCCATATGTTAATAGTTAAGATTCAAACTTAACTACTAAAATCACATTAAATGTTCCATTTTGTTATTTTAATTTTGCATATGTTGGTTGACTTTTGCCAAATAAAACTTTTTTAATTTTTATAGACACTAAAATAAAATGAATAAATAGAGAGTAGGGAAGCGTAAGAGTCTGTGGCTAAAGCAGTAGCACTGGAAATGAACAGAAATGATGAATTTGACAAATATTTCTTAATATGTTGGGGTGATCACTTTGCAAGCTACATAAATTTCTAATTACTATGTTGTATAGCTAACTAAAACCAACATAATCTTGCATGTCTACTCTAAGTGAAAAATAAAACTTTTTAAACAGAGATATTTCAAAAGTAGAAATTATAGTTTAGAAATTCCTTGATGAGTGGGACTGTGATTTGAATATCTCTCATACCCAAAGACAGTGAATATTTACAACAGATGCTCACCAAATGCCTGTTGATGAAATAAGCAAAGTTATGACACGTGGCATGATCCAAAAGGCTATTCATTGATGTCGATGGGCATTTAGATTTCCTGCACCTTTTAAAATGTCCAAAGTCAGGAGCCATTTAGTAGTCACCTCTGCAGTTGAATAATTGCCCTATTGTTCTAAATTCAACCTTTGGTGTACATATGGTTTGAGTTTTTATCATAGTCATAATCTAATTGCATCATTGACATCTTTTTCTTGATGCCTTTCACTTGCCATCACCTGTAATTCATTCATGTTGAAAACTCAGTGCTGCCTGGGGCAGAGATGTGTTCTCTTCTTGTTGTCTAGGAGTCTTCTCTTGTATAAATAGAACGGTATTTTTGGTAGTTGTGGCCCACGTTTTGTAAAGCAGTGGTACCAATTTACTTTCTTACCTATAATGTATAATTGTTCCAATAGCTCATTATGCACTAATTGTATTATGCTAATACAACATAATAATTGAGGAGCTGCAAGTATTAGAATTATACTCTGAATTATGCAAGAGAAAAGAAAAAAGAACACTTGCTGAATGAATAAATGATTGAATGAATGAATGAATGAATGAAGGCTGGTATATTGGGCATTTTCCAGATTCTTGCAGAGTTATGATTTGCTGCTTATATATGAATTACTAATTACATAATCTGTTAACTCTAAGTGACTACTAATCAGCCTTTATTTATTCTTAACAGAAATAAGAAAGACTTTGATCAATGAGTCAAATGATAGAAGTTTTTGTCATATTTTTTCTTGATGAGGAGCTATATAAACAGTAAAACCATCAATAAAACTAAGAGCGATATTTTTATAAGTACTCACTTTCAGTCAGACACTGTGCTAAGTATTTTAGAAGTATTATGCCATTAAATCTTTTTTTAAAGTTTCCTTAATCCTTTTTTCCAGATCATAAATTTAAGTCCACATTACTGATTCAAAGTCTAATGCTGAATGAGTAACAACAAATTTTCATGAAGTGATACATCTATGAACCAGACACTGTGTTTGGGTTGAAACGTATTCTAAATGTTTCAATAAAACTCCACCTACAGAACTATAAAAACCTCTTCACTAAGCCCTATGTGCTTGAGACTTCAGTGAAGACAATGTCTATAAAAGACCACCAAACTGAAACTGTTAGAATTCATTTAGTATTGCTTTCTATAGTATCTATAGATGGGAAATAAATTGGCTGCTATTCTAAGCCTGCAGTGAACCAAATGTCCCATAATCTATTTACCTATTATGTAGATACTTCTAAGAAATTATTGTGTGTACTCAAATTATTAAACAAAAAAAATAATTATAATTTTTATAAAAATTCTACTAAATGTATTGCCTTCACTATCCATCACTCTCAGTCTTTGTGGATATTCTGATTTAATAGTAGTATGTCTCTTTCTCTTTGTAAATAAAATTTATTGGGGTGATTTCAGTTCAAACCCTATAGGTTTCAAATGTAAAATTTTATGATACATGATTTGTATATTGCACTGTGTGCCCATTACCCAAAGTCAAATCTCCTCCCTTCATTACATATTAACCCCCCGGTACCCCTTACTAGTCCCTAATACCCCTTCTCACTGGTAACCATAGTACTGGTATTTGTGTCTATTAGTTTTTAATGGTTTGTTTTTCTCATTTATTTGTTGCTTTTAGATTTATACCCAACATATGAGTCAAATCATATGGTTCCTTTTTTATTGTTGTTCAATTACATTTGTCCCCATTTTCCTCCATTGCTCTCCCCTGTCCTACCTACCCCACCTCCCATATTTAATCCTCCTCACCTTCATTGTTTTTGTCCTTGGGTCCTTTATATAGGTTCCTTGATGAACTTTCCCCTACTTTTCCCTGCTATCCTCCTCCCCCATCCCTTCTGGCTACTGCCAGTTCTTTATTTCCATGTCTCTGGTTCTATTTTGCTCACTTGTTTGTTTTGTTGATTAGATTACATGTATAGATGAAATAAAAAATGGTAATTGGCTTTCACCACCTGGCTTATATCACTTAACATAATGCTCTCCAGTTCCATCCATACTGTCATGAACTGTAGGAGTTCCATCTTTCTGCTGCATAGTATTCCATCATGTAAATATACCATGGTTTTTGATTCACTCATTTACTGATGGGTACTGAAGCTGCTTCCAGCACTTGGCTATTGTAAATTGTGCTGTTTTGAACATTGGGACACATAGGTTCTTTTGATTGGTATTGAATTGAATTGAATTTCAGGATTCTTAGGTTATAATCCCAGTAGTGGAAATGTCAGATCAAAAGGCAGTTCCATTTATAATTTTGAGGAAATTCTATACTGGTTTCCAAAGTGGCTGCACCACTCTGCATTCCTTCCAACAGTGTACTAGGGTCCCCTTTTCTCTGAGGCTTCGCTAACACTTATTGTTTGTTGATGTGTTTGTGATGGCCACTCTGAATGGTGTGAAGTGGTATATCATTGTGGTTTTAATTTGCATTTCTCTGATGGCTAATGAGGCTGAGCATCCTTTCATATGTCTCTGGGCCCTCTGTATGTCTTCCTTGGAGAAATGTCTGTTCAGGCCCTTTGTCCGTTTTTAAATTGGGTTGTTTGTCTTCCTGGTGTGGAGTCATGTGAGTTCTTTATATATTTGGAGATCAAACCCTTGTCCAAGATATCATTGGCAGATATATTTTCACATACAGGTGGTTTTCTTTTCAGTTGACTGATGTTTTCTTTAGCTGTTTAGAAGCCTTTTAATTTGGTGTAGTCCCATTTATTTATTGTTTCCTTTATATCCCTTGCTCTAGGGGATATATTGGTGAAAATATTGCTGTGTGGAATGTCTGAAATTTTCCTGCCTATGTTTCCTCTAGGACTTTTATGATGTCACAATTTATATTTAAGTTTTTTATCCATCTTGAGCTTATTTTGATGTATGGCTAAGTTGGTGGTCTAGTTTTATTGTTTTGCATGTAGTTGTCCAGTTCTCCCAACACCATTTGTTAAAGAGGCTAATTTTAATCCATTTTATTCTCTTACCTCCTTTGTTGAATATTAATTTACCATAGAAACATGGGCTTATTTCTGGGCTCTCTAATCTGTTCCATTTATCTATGCATTTGCTCTTATGCCAGTACCAGGCTGTTTTGATTACAGTGGCCCTGGAACATAAGTTGATATCAGGTATTGTAATCTCTCCAACTTTGTCTTTCTTCTCAAAATTGCTCAAGCTATTCGGCATTGTTTATGGTTCCATATAAATTTTTGAAATATGTGTTCTATATCTGTGAAATATGTCATTGGCATTTTAATAGGGATTGCATTGAATCCATAAATTGCTTTGGGTAATATGGACATTTTGATGATATTAATTCTTCCAATCCACATACACAGTATATGCTTCCATTTAGTTGTGCCTTCCATAAATTCTTTCTTCAATGTTCTGTAGTTTTGTGAGTAAAGGTCTTTTATCTCCTTGGTTAAGTTCATTCCTAGGTATTTTATTTTTCTTCTTGGTATCATAAATGAGAATTTTTCATTATTTTTGTTTCTGATATTTTGTTGTTGGTGTACAAAAATGCCTTCTATTTCTGCATATTGACTATTTTGCCAAATTCACTTATTAGGTCAAGTAGTTTTCTGTGCGGTTTTTTAAGTTTTCTAGGTGCACTTTCATGTCATCTGCAAATAGTGACATTTTACTTCCTCCTTTCCAGCTAGATGACTTTTATTTCTTTCCTTCTCTGATCACTGTGGCTAGAATTTCTAACACTATGTTGAATAGAAGTGGTGGAAGTGGATACCCTTGTCTGTTCCTGATCTTATGGGGGACAGTTTTTAGTTTTTGCCTGCTGAGTATGATGTTGACTGTGGGTTTCTCATATATGGCCTTTATTATGTTCAGTGTGCTCCTTCTACACCCACTTTGCTGGTTTTTTTTTTATCATACATGGGTGCTATACTTTATAAAATGGTTTTTTAGCATCTATTCATATGATTATGTGTTTTTTCTTTCATTTTGTTTATGTGGTGTGATACATTTATTATGTTGCATATAATATACCATCCTTGCATCCCAGCGATGAATCTCACTTGGTATATGATCTTTTTAATATTGCTGGATCCAGGTTGCCAATAATTTGTTAAGGATTTTAGCAGCAATGTTTATCTGTGATATTGACCTGTAGTATTCTTTCTTTGTTGTGTCTTTTTCTGATTTTGAAATTAGGATAATTCTGGCCTCATAAAAACAGTTTGGAGTCTTCCCTCTTCTTGTATTTTTTGAAATAGTTTGAGAAGGAATGCAGTTACCTCTTCCCTAAATGCTTTGTAAAATTTTCCGGTGAAGCCATCTGAAACAGAGCTTTTGGGTGCTGGGAGTTTTTTGATTACTGCTTCAATTTTACTAGCTATTGTCAGTCTATTCAGGCTTTCTGCCTCTTCTTGATTCAGTTTTGGAAGATTATATGTTACAAATTTTTCCATTTTCTCCAGGTTCTCAATTGTCTTGGCATATAGTTTTTTGTAGGAATTTCTTATGATCCTTTGAATTTCTGTAGTATTGGTTGTAATTTCTCCTCTTATTTCTGATGATAATTTATTTTGGTCCTCTCTCTTTTGTTCTTGATGAGTCTGGTTAAAGGATTGTTGATTTTGTTTATCTTTTCAAAGAACCGGGTCTTGGATTTACAGAGGTAGAAGGATTGTTAAATTGATAGTGTTAATTATATACCAGTAAGATCATACAATAAATTAATTTTTAAAAGATCAAATTGTTTTATTTCTCTGGATTTGTGAATAAAGAAAAATTGAAATGAACCATAAAGCATCATTAAAATTCAAAACAGTTGTTTTTAAAACTAAATATTTGTGCTGTTAAAAATGCTTTGTAAGTTCAACAGAAGATTGTAACATATTAAGGTGGTTAGAGCTAGAATGTTTATTTGCAAGTTATTTTTAAAACATATTTTAATATTAGGTAGTATCTTTTTGCTCCTTGAAATGAAATTATGATTTTAAAAAAATATTTTCCAGTATTTTTCTCTCCTCTTTCTGTTTATCAAAGTGTTTTTGCAGCTATAATACTTCTGGCTACTTAGGGGTTTTTTGTATGGTTTGGTTTGGTTTGGTTTTTAATTACTTGATAGTTAACCAGGACTTCTGATTTTTTTCTTAAAAATATATTTATGAACTTAATTTTATCATTAAGTACATTAGACAAAAATATCCTGGGAGTATATCCAAGTTTGAACATATCTTCCATTTCTAGCAATAAAAAGGGTCCAGATACAGTCATAGGGAAAGGATCAATGTGCTTACACAATCATAGAGGTTATAACCTTCTATTCTCATTGGATGTACAGTGAGTTTGTTCACATCAGCAATAGCCTTACTTTGGGACATGTATGTGACTTCACTAGCTATAGAAAATTCTCAGCTCAATTATAATCTTATGAAACCACCATTGGGTATGTAGTCTCTTGTTTATCAAAACATCATGATTAGGTGCATGATATTAATATTTGTAGGTCATATTTTTATCTTCCAGAATGTGTAGATGTGACTTAATTGTGGTGTGGCTTCAAATGATGCTTAAGAAAGATCCAGGTTACAATCTCATATGCAATTTTTTTAACAGCTTGGATGACTGCAAAACCTTTTCATTATTTGGGTGTGTTTTTTATCAGAAGTACACATAGCATAAAAATAATAAAAATTAATCTTCAAGGTCACTCACTAGCAATGTATTCACACAGGTTCTGTATTAATGGAAAAAATGGAAAAATAAGATGTCTTCAGTCACTTCAAAGTTGTGTCTTTATCAACTTTAACTTTCCCTTTATTAGATAAATTAAAACAGGTGTGGCCTTAGGCATTTAGAGTTTACTTTGGTATTCATGATATATTTATGTGTTAATAGTCAATTCTGTGTGTAGTTAATTTATTGGCAGTTATCCTTGAGTCAAAACTATTTCCAGGAATAATCCTAATTTTCACTGTGCTGACTCACCAGGCATCAAGACATTACGATACAGGTGCAGTGATCACACTACAATATGAATGTGCTACATTGTACCCAGCAACTGCATTATATGGGAAGGAAAATGGCAATTTGAGATGCATGGAGCTAGAGTTTAAACTATGGAACATTCTTTCAAACGTTCAAGAGGAGAGGCTACAAATTTTAATAGTAAAGTTTTCTTAAAATTACCAAATTTCTAAAAACTATATAACATTATTTATAATATGTTGAACATTTGAAAAATATTCTAAATTCTGAAAATTAAATAGTAAGCTATACTAAGGAAATAAAACAATTTTCCTTTTATATATTAAAAAACAATGCAATATTGTTATTCTGTGAAAGGCAATAAAAATTAATATTATCAATACATATAAGTAAAAAAATTGATAATGGTGTATCAGAGATTTAATTAATTGAAATACTAATTTGTTTTTGGATTTTGTAGTATTAGTCAAAAAAATTGTAATTTTTTGCTTTTCTTTTATTCTAACTACTCACCAACATACCAAATTTTGTAATCCTTTTAAAATTTTTTTCAGTCTTTTTTATTTTATTTTTTAACTCTATTGTATTGATTATACTATTACAGTTGTCCCATTTTCCCATGTAATCTTTTTTTTTTAAGAGAGACATCAAACTTCCTAAGCTTTAGGTTAACCATCACTTACATCCTTTTGACTCTCATGATCAGTCAAAATTTCCTGTTTTAAAGTTTGGCTTTTCAAAATGACGTCATTTAAGTGGAATTTGACTTCATTATATCTCCTCAACCTTTTTTAAATTTTATTTTCATTTTTGGGGTGCTCTACTTGAGAATTATTTTTATAGTCTTGGCCCAAATATATTTTCACCATAAATGTCTTAATATATTTGTTAATATTGTGTGAGCTTATTAAATCTCTAGGTTTTTCTGTGTGTCAGATATTGACTTTCAACTCTGTTTAATGTGTCGTTGCTCAATAATGCTGAATCAGCAACACCACAAAACTCAAAAAATGGTAAACTTTACCAGGTCTCTCACCCCGGTTGAGGCTTTGGCATTTTTTTCTCTTCCTCAAGCTTTAAGCAATCTGACTCCTAATGAAAGTATAAGAGTAAGAAATATCAGAAATTATCTTATTTTCCTTTTTAAGAACTACCATTGTGTACAGGAATATTTTAGAAACTCGTCATGCCATAATTTTCCATATAATTTTTCCTTTTAATGGCCACCATATTCCAACAGTTTAAAATACACTGTTTAGGTTTGTGTGTGTGTGTGTATTTTTTAGGTTATTAAAAATAAAAAGTACTTTATAAAACTGCATTCCACTAATTTTTGAATATCTTTGTATATTTATCTTTTCATATGTTTATGTTTAACCATATAGAGTATATTTTGTATATGTGGATTTGTGTATGGGAAAATTTAGAAATTTAACTTTTTAAATTAGTTAATTGGCTAACTTGTGAACTTTCACAGTGTTTTAAATAACTCACTATCTTTATATCATAACCTATCAAGCATATTTTGCATTCTGTCCCCATTTTTCTAACAGTTATACATGTATATCTTATCTTGATTATGTTACATAGGTTAGAATAATGATTTTAAAAGTACATTCTGTGAAACTCACAGACAAAATGATGGTAGAATGCTGGGTTCATGCTCTTGTTAAATTCAGAGGCTCAGTTCTATGTGGCTCACCTATTACATTCTGCAAATAATTTGGTTTCACAAAAATATTCAATTGCTGAATTGTTTATTTTTAAAAATATGTAAAATGATCTATACACAGGCTAACAGCAAGCAAGCTTCTTTTCTTTTTCATTTTTAAAATAGCATGTATGTTTTTATGTATATTTTTAAAAATCTTGTTTTGATCTGTTGTTCTTCTTTTAATACTTGTGTTACACATTTTTTACTATGCTTCATGAGGTCTTTTAAGTGGTCTGACCTCCATTTTAGAACAGAAGAGTACTAAATTTTATATTACATAAATATTAATATTAAGTGCTAATCAAACACATGTACACTAAGCAATTAAAATATATAACTGTCTTCTATTATGAACATATCTTATTTATGCCTTCCAAATTTAAATTCCAAATTTCGCATGATATTTGGTTAGAAAATGTTTCTAATATTTCCTGCTTAGAAAATTATATTTTCCAAACTAATTATTAACAGAAAAAATATCCTTTTCTGTGAAATAGCCTTTTTCTTGATCCCTCCTTCCACCTTTCCATTAATCCTCTAACCTACGCCAAGAATCTTACTGGAATTACTTTTTATACAATAGATCTGGGTTACAACAAACATATTATAGTTGACAAATTAATGTGGAATGGTGGCTAAACTATTGTTGAGGAAGCTTTCTAAATGTTATATTGGATTACTTTCTTAGTGAATATTATTATAGTTTACTTATTTGGCTATAATAAATTAAGACTAGTAAAATTTCACTCCACAGCAACTTTTATATCATTAAATATGACTGTTAAAATATGTGGAAACAACTTACTATGTAGTGCTGTACACATGTTAACTTGGTCAAACAAGTATTAAGAGAACATGTTCAGTGACTTTATTTTAATATAGTCAGAGTTTTTCAACTCTGAAGTATGTTAGTTTTCAACAGTAAATGCAATGCAGTATTGATACATTTTTTGACCTGTGTTCATTTTGTTGGAATGTTATCCTGTGTAATTTTAGAATTATAAATTGCCTCAGTAAGTTTTATGAGTTAAGTTCAGTCTCTGAATTATTTGAATGGCTTAATGGTTCACAAAAAATCAAAGATACATTTTATGCTTTTGCATTTAAAATACCTTCTTCATTGAAATTGAAGTCAAGGGAGACTGATTTCTTATTATATCAGTGACAACACTAACTGTAATAGTACCACTTAAATTCACAAATGAATTCACTTATTCAGGGTATGTTTACTGAGAGTCTATCATTTTTCCAGGCACTTGGAATATTAGGATAGAGCAGTGAACAAATGGATAATCACACATATACTGCTATATGGAGAGCATAGTTTAGAAAGTGAATACTAAAAGTGTGTGTGTGTGTGTACTGTCTCAGAAAATTATAAGTGCTGTAGGAAGAAAAATAAAGCAGCTATTTTCAGAAGGGAGTTTATTTTTAAATGGGTTGTTTAGGGAGAGCTCACCGAAAATGCCATGATGGAATACAATTCAATGAAAATATGGTGGTACAAACTACAGGAAAAGGTTAGAACCAGTTCAAAGATAGTGGTGTTGCTCCCTGACTGGTGTGACTCAGTTTATTGATCATCCTTCCACAAGGCAAAAGGCCACTGGTTCTATTCCTGGTCAGGGCATATGTCTGAGTTTTTAGTTCAGTCCCCTGTGGGGGCACATGTGAGAGGCAAGTGATTAATGTTCCTCTCTCACATTGATATTTCTCTCCCACCTTTCCTCTCTCTCTAAAAACAAATAAATACAATCTTTTAAAAAAGATTATGATGTTGCTATATGTTGAGGGGAATGCCACAAATTTCACTCATGTTTCTAAGAAAGTGAGGGGATAAATAGTATTGTAAATGAATTTAATAGGATAATGGGGGAAAGAAAAAAGAAATAGCATAATTCATGATGAAAAAGGATAATTTTGCTGTTATGATATAAATGGACTGATAAAGAACTGAAGTTATATTGTCATGATAATCCAGTTAAGAATGATAATGATTGGATCAGCCCTGTGATGGTAGAGCCATTGAGACGTGTTTGGAGTCTGAGTACATTTTTGGAAGTTAGAGCTCAAAGAATTTGCTGGGAGAGTAGATAGAGAGTAGATATTTGATTCATAAGAAAGAGAGTAACCAAAGGTGACTCCAAGGATATTTTGACAATAGAAATATTTCTGTAAGACTTTATGAGCAGAAGGTTTTTATTTGGTATAAATGATTAGAAACTCAATTAGCATGTGTTAAATTTAAGAAAATCAGCAGACATCAAAACGGGGACATTAGATAGGCCATATAGAAATCTAGAGCTCATACATACAGGTCTGAGTTGGAGATACATATTTTGTATTCAAGAGCATACCATGTGTATTACTACACATGCCAGTGATTTAGATCACCAGGTGGCCAAATGTCAGTAGAAAAGAATTCAAAGCACTTTATCTTGGCACACTCCAAATTTAACAAGTGTTTGGAGAGGATATAGAGAAAGAAGAGCCAGAAAGAGATCAAGCAAATTAAATAATTATGGTGTTTTAGAAGTCAAGTGTGTAAAGTGAGAAAATGTTTTAAAGATGCATGAAGATTTATGTCAAATATTGCTGATAGGTCAATAAATTGAAGGCAATAAATAAACATTGGATTGTTTAAAATGGAGATTATGGTTCCACTTGATTTTGGCTTTTCATTCTCATTTGTGCCCCATTTCCAAATGACAAATCATCCAAAACAAGTCCCAGATCCCCAGGATAAAGAAATAAACTGTACTCATGAGTGGGAGGACATTCATATCAATATTTCAAAAAAGTGGAGAATATGCTGGGATATGAATAATCATTATGGTTAATTTTATAAATAATCTCACAAACTAAAATTATATAATTATTACATAGTTAATAAAATGATATTATAGACTTAGTGCTTAATATCAATTATTAGAATTGAAAACCTCAATAAAATACAACCAATTTCTTACTAGAATGCTTAAAATTAAGGTCTTAGCAAGTTTTGGCAAGGACATGGACCAACAGGAACTCTTATACATAGCAAAATAGTAAAGCTACTTGGACAAATGTGTTGTTTATTTGTATCCTCATTTCTAGATCAAGTTAGATACTCTGAAAAGGAGTGGAAGATACACAGAAAATTGAGCCTTGGTATTTCCAGGTCCATATAATTCAGCAAATATTCATTGTGTTTTTATTTTAAGGACATATATTGGGATATACAAAGAGGACTGAGGTCCATTTCTTTTCCTCAAAGAATTTATAATCTAGTGTGGAGAAAATTCACAAATATTATTATTATTGTAAGATACAAATCTGTAGTTTCTACAATTGAAACATAATTATGGTTCTAGAGGAGTTCTAAGAAGGGAGAAGAAAATTACCTCCATATATACCACCAAGGGGGATATCAAGAAATAAAAAGATCTATGAAGGCCAGGAAAGTAAGGGAAGGGATGCTGAAAGGGTTACACTTCTCTTTATTGCCCTAACTCATCCTTTGCTTTCTATCTTGGTTTAAACATCACTTCCCTGGTATTTGTTTTTACCTTAGTAAATTTGATTAGTAAGTACGAGAGTCTGCAATTAGGTGGGAAAAAGTACTAAAGGTAGAGTTAGGATTTAAACCCAAGTATTTTATTCCCATTGGAAAATCATATTACGCATGCTTTAAAAGTCCACATAATCACATAAAATAAACTCTGTATTATTAATTTCACCTAGAAACTCTTTTCCAGTAAAATATTCAATGGGCAAAAGCAAAGCAGATAAAAGCTAAAACCTCACCAGAGAAAACATATTTTCTTCTCAAGTTGTAAAAGCATGTTGACTTCAAATTCCTCAATTACTTGCAAAAATTAATGGAACATATAAATAGTTAAATATTTGCACAACTTATTAATATAACACTGACCACAGTCAATTCTGACAAAAGCTTGCCTATTTCAAACAATGATTAAATGTGTATCTCAACTCTCAGTATATCATCAGGGTGCACATATCAGTTTTTAAACTCTGCAAATTCATAGCATGATTGCTTATTTGAGTTAAATCCCTGACATAAATTATGTTCAGTAAAACAACATGTTAAGCATTATTTAGGTATGTTAGGGACTTAACAAACCATTAGCTTTGAAGAGTTGGAAAGTTTATCATAAATAATTTTTACAACCACATCTCATTAGAGGCTAAGAAATTGAGAACCAGGGTGATTAAATTATTTTTTCAGAGATATGGAGGTAATTAGTAATACAGACAGGCTATTATCTTACAGTATCATTGTCTTTTCACCATACCTCAGGTTCAGATGTATATACAAACAAAATGTTCTGTCTATTTCATCACAAATCAAGTTGTTCCAGGTGATCCAAGAGGTGGGCCCTGACCAGGAGGGCCGGGGGTAAGGTGTCTTTTTGTAGTACTCTCAGAATCCCCAGGCCATTTGTCTTTTTCTATATTTAGGCTGGAAGATAATTGTTTCTGAACACTTCTTTATTCCTCCTCCAAAGAAACAGCTGTCTCAGAGATTATTAAAGCAATTTGAAAATAAATATTTTGAACCTACTTATTTAAAATAAATATAATTACCTTTATTTTCCTTTTCTTTGGAATTTTCTTTATTGTTGTTCAAGTACAGTTGTCTCCATTCTACCCCCCACTCTCCCCCACCTCAATGGCCCACACCTCCCACCCTCGATCCTATCCCCTTGGGCTTTCTCCATGTGTTCTTTATACATGTTTCTTGACGATCCTTCTCCTTCTTTTCCCCACTATGCCCTTCACCCCTTCCCTCTATTTACTGACAGTTTGTTCTTTATTGCACTGTCTGGTTATATTTTGCTTGCTTCTTTTGCTTTATTTTGTTGATTAGTTTCCACTTACAAGTGAGATCATATGGTATTTGTCTTTCACTGCCTGGCTTTTTTCACTTAGTATAATACTCTCCAGTTCCCTCCATGCTGTCACAAAGGGTAGGAGCTCCTTCTTTCTTTCTGCTGCATGGAATTCCATTGTGTAAATGTACCACAGTTTTTTGATCCACTCATTTACTGATGGGCACTTAGGCGGCTTCTAGCACTTGGCTATTATAAATTGTGCTGCTATGAACATGAGGCGATGCTTTTGAAATGGTGTTTCAAAATTCTTAATATATAACCCAAGCAGTGGAATTGTCAGATCAAAAGGCAGTTCCATTTTTAGTTTTTTTAGGAAATTCCACAGTGTCTGTACCAGTCTGCATTCCCACCAACAGTATACTAGGGTTTCCTTTATCCACAGCCTCACCATCACTTATTATTTGTTGATTTGTTTATGATGGCCACTCCAACTGGTGTGAAGTGGTATCTCATTGTGGTTTCAATTTGCATCTATCTGATGGCTAGTGATGTTGAGCATCTTTTCATATGTCTCTGGGCCCTCTGTATGTCCTCTGTGAAGAAGTGTCTGTTCATGTCCTTTGCCCATTTTTTAAATTGGGTTGTTTGTCTTCCTGAAATGGAGCATACGAGTTTTTTATATATTTTATATATTTTTATATATTATATTCCTTGCTCAAAGTACCATTGGCAAATATATTTTCCCATACTGTCAATTCCTTTTCATTTTGCTAATATTTTCTTTAGCTGTGCAGAAAATTTTTTAGATGAAGTCCCATTTGTTTATTCTTTCCTTTATGTCCCTCATTTTAGTGGACATTTCTGAAGTGAGGGAATATTTTGGATATCTAGGGAGTAACCAAGACTTGGCAAATCATGGGGATGGACATGTGACTACAGTGGCTCTTCAATGTGTTAGGAAATAGAGATTTCTTTCTAATGGCTAATTGTAGGTATGTAAAGGTTTGTGGCCTGGAAGACATATGGAATATAAATTATAGTATTTATGTTCAGGATTAAATAACAGATCTGATGGCCTAACAATATCCTTGGTTACTCTCATCTCTTGTCATTTTCTCTGAAATAGGTATTAATTTATTTCTAATGCCTCGATTCCTCCGATCTGTGCTTCAGCTTCTATCTAGGTCTGTTTTTATTTATTTATTCATTTTTTATCAAGTACTTTCCTTTTTAAAGTATATTTTATTGATTATGCTATTATAGTTGTCTCATTTTTCTCTCCCCTTTATCCCCCCTCCACCCTGCATCTCTCTACTTTCCAGCATACCCCCTCCTTAGTTCATGTCCATGTGTCCTACACATAACTTCTTTGGCTTCTCTATTTCCTATTACTATTCTTAACCTTCTCCTGTCTATTTTGTACCTACCAATTATGTTTTTTATTCCCTGTACCTTCCCCCCATTCACTCCTTCCTCCTCTCCACTGATAACCCTCCACTTGATCTTCATTTCTGTGATTCTGTTCTTGTTCTAGTGGTTTGCTTAGTTTTTGTTTTTTAGATTCAGTTGTTGATAGTTATGATTTTGTTGTCATTTTATTGTTCATAGTTTTTGCTCTTCTATTTCTTAGATAAGTACCTTTAACATTTCATAGAATAAAGGCTTGGTAATGATTAACTCCTTTAACTTAACCTTATCTGGGATGCACTTTTTCTGCCCTTCTATTCTAAATGATAGCTTTGCTGGATAGAGTAATCTTGGATATAGGTCCTTGCCTTTCATGACCGTGAATACATCTTTCCAGGTCCTTCTTGCCTATGAGATTTCTCTTGAGAAATCAGCTGATATCCTTATGGGAACTCCTTTGTATGTAATTCTCTCCATTCTTCTTGCTGTTTTTAAGATTCTCTCCTTATCTTTAATCTTGGATAATGTCATTATGATGTGCCTTAGTATGTGCCTCCGTGGTTCCAATTTCTTTGGGAACCTCTGAGCTTCCTGGACTTCCTGGAAGTCTATTTCATTTCACCAGATTGGGGAAGTTTTCCTTCATAATTTTTCAACTAAGTTTTCAATTTCTTTCTCTTCTGGAACACCTATGATTTGGATGTTTGAACATTTAAAGTTGACCTGGGGGTTCCTAAGCCTCTCCTCATTTTTTTTGAATTCTTGTTTCTTCATTCTGTTCCAGTTGAATGTTTATTTCCTCCTTTTGTTCCAAAGCATTGATTTGAGTCCTGGTTTTCTCCCTTCACTGTTGGTTCCCTGTATTTTTGTCCTTATTTTACTTTGTATAGCCTTCACTTCTTTCTTTATTTTTCAGCTGTACTCAATTGTATCTGTAAGCAATCTGATTACCAGGGTTTTGAACTATGTATTTGATAGGTTGGCTATCTCCTTGTCACTTAGTACTATTTTTGGAGTTTTGTTCTGTTCTTTCCCTTGGATTAAATTTCTTTGTCTCAGCATACCTGTTATGTTGTAAGGGGGGAGAGTCATAGGTATTCACCAGGGCAGGGCAACCCTCTTTGCTGTATTGTGTTGCAGTCTGTGGGGGAAGTGTAAGAAAGGGAACAATGACACTGGGTTGCTCTGCTCTAGCCGCACTTTCCAGTGAACTCTCCTATGAGACTGGCAGTTTCTTCCACATTTGCACTCCCCACAGTATTTTACAGATAGAAGTTTTGAGTCTTTAGTTTCCCAGTCAGCCAACCCTGCCTTGCTTGAGTGGTCTGCTGCCTTGCCTGGGGTTCTCTCAGCCTGGCTGCCAATCTCTGCCCCTTCTACCCGTCTGGGTCAATGTTTCTTTAACTCCTTGTTTGTTGGATTTCCATGCAGATTAATTTTCTGTCAGTTCCAGTTGTTTATTGTTTTTAAATTGGTTGTTATCCTTCTTTTGGTTGTGCATGGAAGAAAAGTGTTTCTACCTATGCCTCTACCTTAGCTAGAACTCTGGTTCTGCCTTCATAAGTTTAGTTTTGCTGCATTCCCTGTGTGAATTTTACCTTCACAATGGATTAGACAGTCATAATATATTTGGGAAGATTTATTTTTCTAGTGTAACAGGGAGAGCATTTTCTTATATGTCTATGGCAATCTTTAGACAATAAGCTGACTTCTGGTTTCCAGTCCCATCCCATGTGTCAAGAATAACAAGGCCATATGACTGAATCACATCAATCTAAACATAATTATGGTGATAATAATGTTAAAAGCTAAATTTTATTAAGCACTTACTATGTACCAGCCACATTTCCAAACACTTTGTTAATGCTTATCCATGAAAACTAATGACAATCTGTGAATTTGGAACCATTATTATGCTCTCTGTGTTTGAGTAATTAGTACAAGATGACATAAATACTAAGGGATTACTTTTGACTTATTTTGTTTTTTATTTGTATTCAGGAATATTGGACACAGTATGTGTTTAGCATCTCCTGGATTCTCAAGTATATGGAGCCCATTAAATCACTGAAAACTATTAAGTTAATTTAGATATACATTATTTATAGTAGTATAGTACTTTACTGCTTTTATTTACTTTAATAAATTATGTAATATTCATGTCCACACAACTGTAAGTGTTCAGAACTTCTAATAGAGAAAAGCAATAACAGAATTTGGAGGCATGATAGCTGTTCACTGCTTCATTTTCTTGGTATCTTTACTCTTTTCCATATGCAACAGTGCCATTTCTTGTACAGAATAGTCCATCTACCACCCCGTGTGATTCTTGTTATACTGAAGTTAAAACCACAGTAATGGGTTTGTGATCTAATCCTGGACAATGTATGAACCATGGACACAGATATTGACCTAGGGATGAGCATAAAGCCCAAATTAAACCACAGAGAGCTTTCTTTTTGATGTAATGTATGGATACGAGGAGAAAGAATTCCCCTCTTTCCTTTGCAGCAAGTATATTGAAATGTTCCAACCTAGAGCTCTCTCTAAGCACAATCCCACCTGATGCCATTAAAAATATATTTGTGATAAACCCAATATAGTTTTTATTTTTTAATTTTAATTTTAAATTTTTTGTTCAAGTACAGTTGTCTCCATTTTCACCCCATTCCTCCCCACAACCCCAGCCATCTCCACCTCCCACCCTTGATCCTATACCTCTTTGCTTTTTTTCCATGATGTGCCCTTTATAGATATTCCTGAAAACCCTAGGAAACATGGCAGAAGAATGAAGAGAGAGAGAAATAAGGACTTTTTCTTTTATCTAGCATGCTTAATTTTGGTTTCTTGAAAGTACAGGGAAAATTACAAGGATGCAGAACTAAACTAGAGTATGATAACACAAAAACATGTCTAGAGCTTAAATTCAAATGCTATACCAATTTATTTTCAATGGTGGTAATGACACTGTCAAGAACTAGTCAAATATATCATTAGCAATTAGCAAAGATTCTCATCAATGTAAAAAATTAAAAAATAAAAAGAAACAACAGAATTAGAAATAATATGTATTAAGTTTTCCAGAATATACATATATTATTTTGGAAATAGAGATTATGAAATTAGGGCTAATCATTTTATAAAGCTCATTTCTTTTTAATTTTTTAAAAAATATTTTTAAATTTAAACAATATGGTTTAAAATTTATTTTTAAAGTAATATAAACCAAAGTTATTTCTCAGCATTAGAGTGCAGTTTGGTAAATATAAGCCATCTACATTTTTGTTTCACTCTATTTTATTTGTTTTTCAAAAAGTTGAAGTTTGCCACCAACACATAAACTTGAAGTTTATGCCAACACATACGAATAAACTCCAATCCTACTGTTATATAGGCTAAAATGATTACTTTTTGGTGTTTTGGTACACCTCTATAGAAAGGGAAAGGTTCTAGGTAGTATAGGGAATGAGAAAATGCATTGGAAATCAAGAAAATGAGAGTCTTATTCTGCTCTGCAAACTCACCTTGTGAGGTATTTTATGGTTTTTCATTTCACTGTTTTTAGTGATATAAATACATAATACAAACTAGCAGAATAAGGAATCATTTGTTAATTATTTTCTTTCATTTATACATTGTCTCATGCATCAGTGGAAAACAACAAATTCCTAAACAGATAAACTCTGAAAAAAACTATTATAAAGAAAGCATAAATAATATACACTAATCAGTTAACTAATACATGAGAAACCAAGAAAATGCGTGTTCACCTCTATTAGTTCCTCACACAGGATTTTGTGAAGCATGAGTACAAATAATGGCAAAGTATACTATCCCTTTTCGGTCCTTAGTGAAGCAATTCAAGTATCCTTCTCCCCACCCCCAGCTATTATTTTAATAAAAGAAACAATCTTATCTAATTAGTGTTCATTTACTATCTCAAAGTCAATAACTGTCCATGGAACTGGGACTAAAGAAATCCCTAATTTCATTCCCAGAGAACATGATCAATGGTAAGAATCTGAATTCCCCTTTTCTGTAAATGAAACTTTATCATATGTAATTCATCTACCAAAGCTTGTATTCCTAAGCCCTTGACAGATGAAATGTTTATTGTCTAAAATTGATCAGATTTCCTTTGAAAATTTAAACCATCTCTTAATTTGATTTCTTAAACAATGAATTTTGTTATACTTTTTTTTTTACATTTCAAGCTATGACATATTTAATTTATTACAGTACTTTGCAGAGATATTAATAACTGCTATACAATAGAATGGACTATATTAGGACTGGTCCTTTAAATTAGAATGAACAGTATCTTTTCCATTTTTATTATGTTAATCATTTTATAGTAATAAGGAAATGGATTATGTCTGCAAAATCATACTCATAAATTCTGTCTGAATCTGAAACTAGTAAATTCCCCCTGATAATCTTGATCCAAACTTGTGGAAGCCCATGGTGTTCTATTTTATAAATATTCTTCCCTCTTACTGTTGAAAATCTAAAGATAAATCATTGATTACTAGGTCAGTAGCTTTATTATTCAAATTGAACCTTGGAAATAATTAAGCAGACATCATTTACTTAGGCTTTGTAAATGGTTTAGTGAATCAAACCATTCACTAAAGTGTTTGCTTTGAAATGAGTTTCCCATTTACTTCCACACTCAATGGTTTGTCATAAGTCCATTTTTATTCCTGAAAATTTAGGCTACCTCTCTACTTTCCTGCCATTTATACTAATCAATACTTCAAATTCTTGTGTCTCTGTATTAATGAATTATAATATTAATGCAGGTAATCCAAAATAGTAGCAAAATATCATATATACTGCTCTGGAAGTCTGTTATCTTAATATTTCTCTTTTGAGTTCTACTTTAAGAAGTGCTTAGACTGGAAATCTTCTTTATGAATAGACCATCTGATATGAAATTAAACTGTTTGCATATAAATTTCATTTACAAATGAAACATTACATTTATTTATTATGTCTTTTGTTTCCTTGCCCAAGGAGATATATCAGAAAAATATTACTACAATAAATATCCGAGATTTTACTGTCTATGTTTTCTTCCAGGATTTTTATGGATTCAAGACTAACATTTGAATCTTTATCTATTTTGAGTTTATTCTTGTCTATGGTGTAAAAAGGTGATCTAGTTGTATTTTTTGCATGTACGTGTCCAATTTTTCCAACATCACTTATTGGATAAACTGGCTACTTTTCATATGTTCTTGTTTTCTTTGTCAAATGTTAATTGGTCACAAAACATGGGTTTATTTCTGGGATCTCTGTTTTGTTCCATTGATCTATGTGATTTTTTTAATGCTAGTACCATGCTGTTTTGATTACTATGACCTTGTAGTATAGTTAGATGTCAGATATCAAGATTCCTTCAACTTTCTTATTCTTTCTCAAGGTTGCCATTGTTATTCAAGGTCTTTTGTGGTTCCATATAAGTTTTTGGAATTTTTGTTCTACTTTTGTGAAATATGCCTTTGGTAACTTTGTAGAAATTGTGTTGAATTTAAAGATTGTTTTGGGAAGTATAGATATTTTAATAATGTTATTTCTTCCTATCAATGAACATGGTATATGCTTCCATGTTCATATATTATATATTACTTGTATCTCCTTTAAAATCTTTTTTAGTGTCTATTTTTTCAGTATTTTCTAAAAAAAATTTATTGTTGTTCAAGTACAATTGTCTCCATCCCTCCCCCTACTCCAGCCATCCCCACTTCCCACCCTTGATCTTACCTCCTTTGGTTTTGTCAATGTGTTCTTTACACATGTTCCTGAAAAACCATTCCCCCCTTTCCTCCCATTATTCCTTCCCACCTCCCCAGAGAGATGCAAATTAAAACCACAATAAGGTACCACTTCACACTGGTGACAATGGCCATCATAAACAAATCAACAAGCAACAAGTGTGGGTGAGGTTGTGGAGAAATGGGAACCCTAGCGAACTGTTGGTGGGAATGCAGTGGTAAAGCCACTGTGGAAAATAGTATGGAATTTCTTCAGTGTCTTATAATTTTCTGATACAGGTTTTATACATACTTGGTTAAATTTATTTCTAAGTATTTTTTAAATTTGTTTTTGATGCACTGGTAAATGAGATTGTTGTTCATAGATTCCCTTTCTGATAGTTCATTATTGGAGTATAAAATGCAACTAATTTCTGGGCATTTACTTTGTATCCTGCTACTTTACTGAATTTGTCTCAATTTTAGCACTTTTTTTGTGGAATCTTGAGGGCTCTTCATACACAATATCATATCATCTGTAAATAATGACAATTTTATTTCCTTCTTTCCAATTTGGATGACTATTTCTTCTTCTTGTTGATTGCTTTGAGTAGGACTTCCAGTACGATGTTGAATGAGACTAATGAAAGTGGACATCTCTGCCTTGTTCCTGACCTTAAGGAAAACACTTTTAGTTTTTGCTCATTGAACATGATATTGGCTGTGGGTTTGTCATATATGGTCTTTATTATGTTGAGGTATGTTCACTCTATTTCCACTTTGCTGAGAGTCTGTATCAAACTAAAAATTTTTATACAGCAAACAAAACCGTCAACAAGATAAAAAGACAACCCACTGAATGAGAAAACATATTCAACAATGATACATCTGATGAGGGGTGAGTAGCCAAAATTTATAAAATTTATACAACTTAACACCAAAAGAAAGAAAAATAATTAAAAATAGGAAAAGCCTTCACTGGTGTGCCTTAGTGGATTGAGTGCTGGCCTACAAACCAAAGGGTCACCAGTTCAATTCCCATTTAGGGCACATGCCTGGATTGAAGGCCAGGTTCCCAGTAGGCAATGCATGAGAGGCCACCACATATTGATGTTTCTCTCCCCATCTTTCTCCCTCCCTTTCCCTCTATCTAAAATTAAATACTTAAAATCTCAGAAAAGAAAATAGGCAAAAGACCTAAAAATACACTTCTCCAAAGAAGACATACAGGTAGTCCCCAGTCATATGAAAAGATGTTTGATGTCACTAATCATCAGATAAATGGAAATTAAATCCACAATGAGATGTCATCTCACAGCTGTCCTTATGGCTATCTCAATAAGTCAACAAATGACAAGTATTGTTGAGGATGTGAAGAAAAGGGAACTCTTGTGCACTACTTATGGGATTATAGAATGATGTAACTACTATGAAAAAATATGACATTTCCTCAAAAAATTAAAAATGAAACTGCTTTATGACCCAGCAGCTCCATTTTTGGAAATATATCCAAAGATATCCAAATACTAATGCAAACATCTGTATCATCCCTGTGCTCATTGCAGCATTATTTACTATAGCTGAGAGCTGGTAGCAGCCCAATTGCCTATTAGTAGATGAGTAGATAAAATAATCTGTGGTATATTTGCATAATAGATTTCTACTTGACTTAAAAAAGAAAGATATCTTACCTTTGGTGACATCATGGATGGACCTGGATTGTATTATGCTAAGGGAAATACACCAATTAGACAAATACAATACCATATGATTTGCTCACATGTGGAAGATAATTAACAAAATAAATTAACAAACAAAATAGAAACAGACTCATGTATACAGAATATTGACTAACAGGTGTCAGTAGGGAGGAGTGTTGGGGTTAGGTAAAAAAGCTAAAGAGATTAGGCACAAACAAGCAAAAAGAAGCAAAGGAACCCATTGACTTAGCAGTATGATGATTACCAGAGGGAAGCAGTTGGGGGTAGAGGAGGATAAAGAGGAAATCAATGATGATGAAAATAAACTAGACTGTGGGCAGTGAACATGCAATACAATAAACAGATGGTGTATTATAGAATTTTACACTTGAGACCTATGTATTTTTAACCATCACACCAATAAATTCAATAAAAATTTAAAATAAATATTACTATGTGGATTTCTATTTGAAAACCTTCCCTTTTACCAGGTATTTTTCTTTTGTTGTTCTATTACAGTAGTCCTAATTTTCTCCCATTGCTCTACCCTGTACCATCCACCCCCTACTCCCACAGTCAATCCCCACCCTGTTGCCCATGTCCATGGGTTTATACTTGTTCTTGAAGTAGGTTCTGAAAAATCTTCCTTTTTCATAGCTTCTTTCTGTTACCCTTGAAATCTAGGAAAAATAAATCCACATTCTAAGCATTTATTGACTGTGAATTGTCCTTCCCCAGCAACCCAAATTTCATTAAATATTGATGGGACATATGTAATACCCTACTACAAAAGTACTATTTATTTTATTAAAAGTTGACATTCTCAATAGGCATACAATTAAAAAGGAAGAAAAAAAGATATTTTACAATTAAAAAGGAAGAAAAAAAAGACACTTATGTGAGTGTTGCTGATTGTATATCCACCTTGTTTATAAAATGGAACGCTCTTTTCATCCAGTGGTTGCCTGCACCTAAATAATGGGAATCGACCTGTGAGACACAGTATGATGGCTCCTAGTGTCATGTCATATGCACATTTTTGAGACTGCCAGGCCTGAAAGTTTGGTAAATTATCAAATAATTCAACCCTGAGGGTAGCTAGTCATTTGGTTATACTTTACCAGTAGCATGTCTCTGTTACATACCTTGTTGGAACTGCAGAGTTTATATAACTATTTAAGATGTTATATATAATTAATTATGCTTAGGCATTTTATTTTATATACTGAGTAGGGATAAAATATAAAGGTATTTAAATTTCTTCTTAAAATGATACTATAAGTAATGGAATTAGTCTTTCTTTGCATTTGATTAAACTTCTATTTTCACAGTCATAAGCTTTGAGAATTTAAATGATTAAAAAATATACTATAACCTGTTCATGTATAAACTTGTATCATTATTATGAACACCTTAAAAATAACTTTTTTATCTATTTAATCTTTAGATAGTGATATTCTTTAGGGGAAAAACTAGTACATACAGAAAGACTTACCTATTAGAATGTTCAACACAGTATTGTTTGAAATAACAAAATTTTAGGCAAAATATCAATGTTCAAGCAAAAGTGGAAGATTAAATAATTTATGTTTAAAGGGAATGTTTTTCAAATAGGAAAATAAACTATATTTTATGTGTTTTGATATGAAAATATATTTTGATATTTAGTATTTGACTGATTTTTAAAATGTAATTTTGGAAAGAGTATACATATAATTGTTAACTATTTCTATAAAGAAATATAAATATGAACAAAAATGGTCAGGAGTTTACTGAATATTAATTTTTAGATGATATGTTTTCTTTTAACAATCTACTGTTTGTATACTACAGATTTATTATTTGTTTACAATGGAATCACACTATTTCTGCATTTCCCATACCTAGTTTCTCCATAAGATGGTCCACTTTGCACCCCTTAATCATTGTAATACTAGTTATATGAAGCAACACATATTCTGAGACCTGTAGTGTGAGAAGCAAGTAGTCAAGGAAGGGATAATAATAGCTATTGTGAATAAGGGGATATGTTACATGGAAGGACAAACATAAAAGAGGGACCCCCCCAAAAAGAGAATTTTCTTTGGAAGGGTCAGTGCCTTGTAGTACAGGCTTCCCCCAGCTACATGAGTGTTGTAAGAACCCATCTGTATCAATGTACCAGCTGGCATTGTTCTGAGAGGCTGCATTGGGCTTCAGTGATTTTTTTGAAGACTCTTTCAATGTGTTTGACCATTTCCTGATGGGTGATTTATGAGCACATCAGCCTACACCACAGCTGAGTCTTTGGCAGTTTTGTCTAAAAATTGGCATAACCCTTGTGCTCCATACTCTCCCTTTAAACCCAATCTCACCCCAAGCAAACTTTTTTGTCATTGTTTCCCTGGATGAAAACATTTCTCAAAAGGAAATGTTTTGCTTACATGGAAAAGGTGAAACAAAAATTTGCAGAAGCACTTAAAAGGTATCAAAATCTGCAAGTTCAAAAATGGTTTTGGACAGTGGAAAAAGTCTCAATAGGTATATCTCATCAAATGGAGAGTACTTTGAGGGTAACTAAAGTTTAAATAAATACACAATTTTCCATAAACAAATTCCATTTTGCGAGACTCCCCCTTTGCATTAGAAGAAGTACGGCTCTTTCAGTACCTGGAAGAAAATCATACAACTTCAACATGTAAAATAAGTCAAGTTAACCCTGACTGGTGTGTTTCTATTGGTTGCATTGTTGTCCCATGACCTAAAGGCTGCACCTTTGATTCCTGGTCTGCACATATGATCCCCTGACACAGAGTACAGAGGAGTCAACCAGTTGATGCTTCTCCCTCTTCCCTTCTCTCTGAAAGCAGTGGAAAAAATGTTATTGGATGAGGATTAATAATAATAATAATAATAATAAGGCAAATTATAGGGGAGTCCCTAAAAAATGGTAGAGTATACAGAATTCCAGAGACAAAGTTAATGTATTGAAATTTTACTGCAAAATGAATCTAAAATCTCTAAAGTGTTTTTCAAAGAGAGTACAAAGGTAAATTACATTAATTGAATATATTTTTGGTCATTTCTCTTTGGGGAACAAATTAGAAAATCCAGAGTTTATACAGAGTAGGAAACATTTGTTGTAGCACAGGTGTAGCATAGGTGGGAGATGAAGTTAAGGCAAAGAAATTGGGAGTAGGGCTGTTTTATATACATTACTAGATTTGAAATATTTATAGAAAGAGTAAAATTATAAATATATTTTTAGTATTTAAAGAATATTTGGGGACAACTGTAATTGAACAATAAAAAAATTTAAAAATACATAAAATTAACCAAAAAAAGAAGTTCAACTGATCAGTCATGTTTTTGACCAAAATCATAGTTTAAATAAATGCCAAAAAATGTGTTTATTGTTACTCAGGACCCTTGAGTTTGTAATTCTGAGCTGGAATTAAAGGCACATTTATTTTATGATTCATTTATGAATAATTTACTAATATCTATGCATAAAGACAGATTCAATAATCTAGTAAATTCAAAGTTTTATAATATTCTATTACAGTAGTATGTTGCATGCTTTATTTCTTTATTTCTATGTATTGGTATGTGAGATTGTTCATGTAACCAATTGATTTCTTCTACATAACAGAAGCATTGATATTCACTTAACTTTCACACTTCAAAAAACAGATTGATGGTTTTCAATGTGATTGTCATTTAAGACTTGTCTTTTCTCTGTGCATGAATATATTTAATTGAAGTTCAATGTATAGAATGTTGAATAGTAGTAGTTTCTGAGTTTTGCTTAGATTAAGAAATAGAGTAAATATGATGTATAAGACATTTTGTATAATGTTGGGTTCAATTTGTTTTTGTATTAAAATATACAGATAGACTGTGAATATGATTGGAGGGGTGCCTCATTGATGTTGCTGGCTAACTCTAAAGATGGCTGCCATCACCCTGACTCCTGATGTTCATAATTTTACGTGATCTTCTCCCTTTATGGGTGTGCAAGTACTGTGATTTGCTTCTAACCAGTACAATGCAGCAGAAGTGATGATATGTACTTGATTACATCAACATGATTATGAGATTCATTACATGAGATTGGAGCACTCATCTTATTAGAGTTACTTGCTCTCCTTTTTTTTTGTTCTGAGGAAGCAAGTGGACATGTTGGGAAATCCAATGTGTAGAGGAAAGAAACTGTGGGTGATTTTGAAAACTTTCACTAGCCTAAAGCAAGCAAGCAACAAAAAAAAAATGTTTAATCCCACGAGAAAATACATTTTGCCAACAACTTGAGTGTACTTGGAAGGAGATCTTTCCTCAATTGAGTCTCAGATAAAAGTATATCCTGGTTAACACCTTGACTGCAGCTTTGCACAGAACTAAGGCTGTGCTCAGCCTCAAACTACAGAAACCATAAGAAAATAAATATGTGTTGTTTTAAGCAGGTAAGTTTGGGGCAATATTTTTGCACAGCAGTGGAAACTAATAGAGATGGCTGGTGAGTCTCTTCAAGTACCACCAAAATAAAGGACATTTATCCTCCAGCACAGTGACTCTACCCACAGGAAGGTCCCCTATGTTTTAAACATGCTAACGTAGCATCAGCAGAGAAAGCAAACATGATTTGAAGCATGCTCCTCACATGCTGTATTGCAGTGGTGAGCACTCCAAATTTTAGGTTTATGATTGATAGTCTCCTTCCACAGACAATTCTATTTTACTTAGCATTATACTAAATATGTGGCGGCAGGGATTTATTTATCTAAAGACAGTTAACAGCTCACTTAGATGCACTTAGGACAAACAATAGGTCTACATAATACATTGCCATATCACTTTTATTATAATAATTTAAAAATTAAGCAAAGGCAAATGAGAATACTTTTTGACTGATAAAATTTCAGCCTGCACTGAAAAGAAAGTTAAATCTAGAGTATAAAAGTAGTAGGGGTTAATTTACCATGTGTTATTTGAAGCTTGTTAATATGACTGTGTGCAAAAATGTGTTCTTCCCTTGTGTTTTTTTCTCTTAAAATTATTGAAAACATAATCAGGGTGCCACCCATGCTTCCTGGGTTTAGCATCCAGCCACTTTTTAAATTGCTTTGAAAAGAAGACCCTTTTTTGATCACAGACAGGAATAATGAGCATAGGACTCATGTCATTACAAATTCAAGGCCAAGAATGGGTCTGTGCTGATCCCTGTAACACAGAAGACAGCATGAGGTTATAAGACATGGGCAGCAGGCAGAGGCCAAATGGCATTTTTAAAGCATTATGAGACAGGTGAGGGATAAGGATATATGATGTATGAAACCATGTTTAATATTATTGACTATATTCCCTATGCTGTATTTTACATTTCAAAAACTAATTTTATAATTGGAAATTTGTACTTCTTAATTCTTATCTTTTTTTCTCATACCCATTGCCCTTCTACTCTGGAAACCATCATTTTGTTTTCTGTATTTATGAATTTGTTTCTGTTTCACTTGTGTATCTATTTTTAGATTCCAAATATAAGTGAAATTATATGGCATTTTTCTTTCTCTCTTTTATTAATTCACTTAGTTTAATACTCCTTAGTCCATCTATATAGTAAAAATGGCAATATTTTATTATTTATGGCTTAGTAATAATCCATATATGTATGTGCATGCATTTGTATTTGTGTATACACACACATTTGGGTATAAATGTACACACACATATATGCCACATCTCCTTTATTTATTTATCAATGGACCTTTGGTTTGCTTCCAAACTGTGGCTATTGAAAATAATGTTGGAATGAACATAAAGGTATATATGTTCTCTTTGAATTAATGTTTTCATTTCCTTCAAATAAATACCCATAAAATGGCATTGCAGGATCCTATATGTGATAATTCTATTTTTATTTTTTTTAGGAAGCTCTACACAGTTTTCACACTAGCTGCACCAATAGCTGCAGCTGGATTTATTATCCAACAGCAGTGCATGATGGTTCTTACTTTCCTATATCCTTTCCAATACTTGTCATTTGTTGATTTTTTGATAATAGTCATACTGAGAGGTATGAGATTATATCTCTTTGTGGATTTTATTTACATTTCACATGTGATAGTAAACATTTTAAATGTCTGTGTGCCATCTGTATGTCTGTAGAAAAATGTCTATTCAGGTCTTCTGCCACTTTTTAATTGTTTTTTTTTTTTATGTTGAGTTGTATGTGTTGTTTATGTGTTTTGATGATTCATCCTTTATTAGATGTCATTTGAAAAATATATTCTTTCATTCAGTAAGTTGTCTTTTGTTTTGTTGATGGTTTCCTTTGCTGTGCAAAAGCTTTTATAGTTTAATACGATCCAATTTATTTTTCTTTTTTTGTGCTTTTCCAGGGAGACATATGCAAAAATATTGCTAAAACCAATGCAAAGAGATTACCATCTATGTTTTCTTCTAGGAGTTTTGTTAAGTCTTTAATACAGTTTGAGATTTTTTATTTGTTTGTTTGTTGTATATTGTGTAAGACAGCTTCATTTTTTTGGCATGTACCTATCCAGTTTTTAGAACACCATTTATTGAAGTTAATGTCATTTCCCTATTGTATATTCTTATCTCCTTTGCTGTAGTTTACTTGACCATATAAGTGTGAGTTCGTTTCTGAGCTTTCTATTCTGTTTCATTGCTCTGCATTTCTGCCTTAGCATCAGTACCATACTCTTTTGATTACTATAGCTTGGTAGTGTAGTTTGAAATCAGAGACCACTAAACCTCCAACTTTGTTCTTTTTTCTCAAGATAGCTTTCTTCAATTCAGGTCTTCTGTGGTTCCATATAAATTACATTATTATTTGCTCCAATTCTGTGAAAAATGCCATTGGTATTTTGAAAGGGATTGCATTAAATTAATAGATTGCTTTGAATAGCAGGGGTATTTTAACAATATTAAATCTTACAATCCATAAGTGTGGTATATTTTTTATTTATTTGTATTATCTTCGATTTCTTTTATGAATATGTTATAGTTTTCAGGGTATAGGTTTTGTATTTGGTTAAATTTATTCTGATTATTTTATTCATTTTACGCAGTTGTAAAGAATGTTGATTTTTAAAATTTCTATTTTTTATATTATGTTTATTGTATATAAATGCAACAGATTTCTGAATCTATATTTTGTATCCTGGAATTTTATAATTTTATTGAATTCATTTATGAATTTCTTTATTTTGTACTCTGGAATTTTATAATTTTATTGAATTCATTTATGACTTTCAGTTGGAGGTTTTTTTTGTCTTATGGTTTGACTTTACATGTGATCATGTCGCCCACATATAGTGACTGTTTTATTGTTTTATTTTTCATTTGAATAGCTTTTATTTCATTTTCATATTTAATTGCTATGGTTACACTTCTAATACTATGTTCAGTAAAAGTGGTGAAAGTCTTGGTCCTGCTTTTAGAAGAATAACTCAGATTTTCACTGTCGAGTATGATGTTAGCTATGTGTTTATCATAAATAGCCTTTATTATGTTAAGATATGTTTTCTGTCTGCTGTTTATTACATTTTCATCAATAGTAAATGCTGAATTTTGTCAAATATTTTTTCTGCATCTACTGATTTGATCATATGACTTTTATCATTGACTTTGATAATGTAGTATATCACATTGATTGATTCATGAGTATTGAACCATACTTGCATCCCTGGAAAAAAATTCCATTTGATCATGTTATATGAGCCTTTTAATGTTTTGTCAAATCTGGTTTGCTAATATTTTATTGAGGATTTTGTATCTATGTTCATCAAGGATATTATCTTTTAATCATATTTTTTGTGGTGACTTTGTTTTTGTCATCAAGTTAATGCTGGTTTTGAAGAATAAGTTTGGAAGCTTTCTGTCTTTTTAATTTTTAAAAATATTTTGAAAAGAATAGGTATTAAGTCTTCTTTAAATGTTTAGTGCAATTTACCTGTGAAGTCATCTGGTCCTGGACTTTTTCTTGTAAGGAGGTTTTCTTTTAATTTTTAAAAATTTATTTGTTATTATTAATTTTATTACTGGCTACCAGTCTGTTCACATTTTCAGTTTGTTTCTTGTTCTGTATTAGACTGCTGCATTTTTCCAGAAATTTATCTATTTTTTAGGTTACTAAATTTATGGGTGTGTTTTTGTTTGTGTGTGTGCATATTCTTTTATGATCCTTTGTATTTTTGGTGTCTTTGTAGCTTATAGTCTTTCATTTCTGATTTTATAAGTTTAAACCCTTTCTCTTTTTATTTTCTTGATGAGTCTGGCTAACAGCTTATGAATTTATCCTTTCAAAAAACTACCATTAGAATTGACAATCCTATCTACTGATTTTAGTCTCTATTTCTTTTATTTCTTCTCTGATATTTTCTTTTCTCATCTAATTATATGTTTTGATTGTTTTTATCTTTGTTTCCTTTAGGTATAGGAACATAGATGTAAAAACAAATTACTCATTTGGAAGATTTCTTGTTTTCTTAGGTGGGCCTATATCACTATGATTTGCTAAGAACTTCTTTCCTTCATCGCATAGATTTTGGATAGATGTGCTTTCATTTTCATTTGTCTCAAGATAATTTTTTTTATATTTGCTTTGACCCATTGGTTATTTAGTCTCCATTTGTGTGTGTTTCCAGTTTTCTTCTTGTAATTGATTTTTAGTTTTACAGTGTTAAGTGTGAAAACATACTTGATATGAATTAAATCTTCCTGAATTTATTGAGATTTGTTTTGTGGATTACCATCTGTTTTATCCTAGAGAATGTTCAATGGGCACCTGAAAATATGTGTCATCTGGAATTTATAGATAAGGGGTTCTGTAAATATTTATTAAGCTCATTTGGTCTAATGTGATCTTTAAGGTCAATGTTTTATTAAAGATTTTCCATCTGTATGAAAAAATCATTAATATAGGTGACATATTAAAGTCTACTTTTATTACTTATTTTTATGCCACTACTTATTTAATATATTTTGGTGCTCCTGTGTTGAGTTTATAAATATTTACAAATGTTATATTTTCTACTTAGATTGACTCATTTATCTTTATATAATGCCATTTTTATCTTTTTTTCATAGTCTTTGTTTTAAAGTCTATTTTGACTAATATGAATATTGCTGCCCAGTTTTTCTTTATTTCTATGTGCATAGAATATCTTTTTCCATTCCTTTACTTTCAGTCCGTGGGGTCTTTTGACCTGAAGTCTCTTGCAAGCAGAACATAATTTTTTTACTCTTTATTTACTCTATGTCTTGTGAATGGGACATTTAGTCCATTTACACTTAAAGTAATCATCAATAGGTATGTACTTCTTACCATTTTGTTAATTGCCTTTTGGTTGTTTCTTGTGTTTCTGCTCCGTTCATTTTCTTCTTTCTGTATCTTTCCATGTGGTTTGCTACTTCCAATGTTGTTTTGGTTCTTCTCTATCTATTTTTTTGGTATATCTTTTGTAGAATTTTGGTTTGTGGTTACTATGAGGCATATATCTGAATTTCTTCCCTTTCAAAGTTGATTTTAGTTTGGGGAATATCCAGAAGTCTCAGGGCACCAATTCTGGGTTGGAGGGGGGCTGATTCACCTGGGTGAAGCTTAATCTTTGATGCAGTTTCATTGCTCTACTGACTCATTCATTTTTAATGCAACTACCACATAGTGCATGTGTTCACTCAACAGTTTCTACTACCCCCACTGACTAGTAAGTACAGTGAAGTTCTTATTGTTCAAGCATGCACATTCCAGTCTATTCTTCTTGACTACCAGATTACAACAGTGTTGTGCAAACTGTTCCTGTTATGTTAACGATGGCTTCACTTTTCCTGGACAATCTTACATATATTGGTGTATTTTAAGTTGATTGGCATTTAAGTTGTAGTGAATTTTGAAAATACTTCATTTATGTCCTTTCCACACTTTATTTTTTGATGTCATATTTTAGATTTTTCTTGTTTTCTTGCTCCTCTAATGTCTTATTTTATCTATATTTCATTTTGCTACTTTTGTCTTTTAATGTTCATATTAGTTTTAAGTTGCTAATCCACTGTATTTACTGTAAATTTGTTTTATTTATGAGATATTTTATGTATGTATGTATGTATGTATGTATTTCTCATTATGTCATTTTTTTTTCACTTTAACATTTCTTGTCAAGTTGATTTTGTGGTGATAAACTTATTTCGTTTTTGAAAACTTTATCTCTCCTTCAATCCTGAGTGATAACCTTGCAGACTGAGTATTCTAGGTTGTGGGTTTCTTCCTTTTCACACTTTCTTTAAAGAACTTGTTATGCCCTTCTGGTGTGTAATATTTCTGCTGAGAAATCAACTGATAGCCTTATGGGCCTTCCATTGTATGTGACTACTGCTTCAACAGTCTCCATTTATCTTTAACTTTTGCTTTTTAAATTATGATATATCTTGATGTTGTTTTGTTTGGACTCATCTTGTTGTAACTCTTTGCTTTCTGGACCTAATGTCTGTTTTCTTCCCCAGACTAGGAGAGTCTGCCATTATTTCTTCAAATATATTTTCTGTCCTGTTCTTCCTTTATACTCCTGGGTTCCCTACAATGTGTATGTTTGTAAGCTTGGTGTAGTTCCAGAGGTCCCTTAAATGATCATTTTGTTATTAGTCTTGTTTTTGGGAGGTTGGTATTCTAATTGGGTGATTTACACTATTCTTTTTTTTCTAGGTTGATGATTCATCTGTATTATATAATTTGTTGTTGATTCCCTTTAGTGTTGTTTTTTAAATTTCAGTTATTCTATTATTCAGCTCAGATTGGTTCTTTTGCATATTTTCTATTTGTTGAGGCTCTCACTGAGTTCCTCTATTCTTTTATATTCACTGAAAATCCATATGACTATTACTTTGAATTCTTTATATGGCTAGCCACTTACCTTCATTTTTCTAGGTTTTTTTTCTTTTACTTTTGTTTGTTATTCTTTCATTTGAAACATATTTCTATCTCATCTCATTTTGATGGACCTTCTGTGTTTGTTTCTACGAATTAGATGAAACAGCTATTTCACCCAATCTTGTAGGACTGCCTTGTGTAAGGGCAACTTACTTGTAGATTATGTTTGCCAAGTGTTTTTGGCAGGCTGGCTGGAGCCAAAGTGAGTAAGTATGGTACTTGGGTCATCCTGTGGGTCATATGTCCAGGGCTGCAGTGGGTGCAGTCTGAGGGATTCAAGGTTTCAGGGCTGCAGTGGTGTCCTTGGTGGCTGGTTGAGGCTACAGCAGGTACTGGTCAAGGTGGCTTGGGGCATGCTGTGGAGGTCTTGCTGGATGGCTAGAGCCCTTGGGCCAAAGTCTTGTCAGTGTTATCTTGGTAGAGGCGGAACATAAAAAATGATGCTCACTGACATGTTTAATCCTGGAGAGTTTCCGCAGATCCCCACTGGTTTAGCAGGTGCCTTGGGGATTAGTAAATTGATTTTTTTTAAAGGTGGAGGAATTGGGAGTCTTTTTTTTTTAAAGATTTTATTTATTTATTTTTAGAGAGGGAAGGGAGGGTGAAAGAGAGAGAGAGAGAGAAACATCAATGTGCAGTTGCTGGGGGTTCTGGCCTGCAACCCAGGAATGTACCCTGGCTGGGAATCAAACCTGGGACACTTTGGTTCCCAGCCCACGCTCAATCCACTGAGCTATGCCAGCCAGGGTGTAAATTGATTTTTTAAATGTATTTGTATAGTCCAGGAGACCTTTAAATTTCTGTTTTATTACTCTGCTCTATAAGAGACAAGTCTGCCTGTGGAGGCCCCTTAGTGATACCCATCTCTACCTCAGGCTGCCCCATCATGGCAATGTTCTCACGAATACCACATCTCTCTCTTTCTCCTGTACTTCTTCGTGGGGTCCCATTCTTGGTTATTCTGGAGAATCTGTTCAGTAGGCCCTCAGTTGTTCTTTAGAAGAAATTAATTCTTATGTCAGAGTATATTTGGTGTGTTGTGAGAGCAGGTGAGTTAGGATTCTTCCTATGCCACCATTTTGAAACTGCTCACCTAAATTTCTATGTATATTAATAATTTTTAATAGTGAATACATGTACATAGACATTAAAATAACAAGTTTTGTGGGATATTATGCTCATATATTTAGTTAATTATGATCATTTTTATATGTTAAAAGTGCTAATAATCAATGTGTAAAAATTTTAAAGTGTATTGAATCTTACCACATTTTATAGGTCTCAATATTTTTTCTTTTTTTTCTGGTCATATAACTTTACAGTTAGTTTATGTACTCACCTTCACAATGAAAAAATATAAATAATTATTTACTTTTAATAACACATTATTAGATTTCTCTTCCTCAAAATAAGACATTGCTTCCCTTAGTATTTCAATATATACCAATCTTCTACATTTGGTGACAAATTAGGAATGGTTAGCCTGGTTAACCTGATACTGAAATTTTTGAGGATATAATCATTTCACTGTTAAAATCAGGACAGTCCCAGGAAGTCAGAAGCAGTTGATTAATTTGTTCTTATATTGACACTTTATTCTGCTTAGTGTTTTGTTGTGAGAGCTATTGCCTATTCTGTACCTTCCTGTTTTCTCTTCTTTTGGGGCACTAGAGGTGTACTGTACCTTCTAGATTCTCAGGCAGTTAAATGGAGTCCTGTATGTGATATGAGTGGAAGTAATTTCCTCACATTCTGGCCTGGTTTGTTACTTCTCACACATGCTCATTAAGGGCCTTTTCTCCTTTTGTCTAACTGGTGTGAGGAAGACCACAGTAATGCTGAGTAGGAACTTGGTCAGTCTGGGTTCCTAAATGGGTGCATGAAATAGGACCTCACCTTTGACAGGCACATTTATTGGACAATTACTTATGAGACATAAACTGAGATACTGAGTTTTAATCAGTGTCTGTTCTGGGTCAATACGTTATAGTAGCTAGTGTTAAAATACCCAATTCAGTTTTTTCACTATTTAACTATTTCCTCAGTTACAAAGAATATACTATGCTGTTTGTGAGGTAAATTGGGGCAAATGTGATCTGATATTATCATAGCAATTATGGGAGTTTTATTTTTTCACAAAATCACAGTAGACTGAAAAAAGTAACAAGCAGAACTAAAAATAAGCTAGTTAATTCATTAGGCCACAATGTCAAAGTCAGAATCTCTTCTCTTCTATGTGAGAAAGAAAAAAAAATTACAGTGAGATTTTATTAGTAGTAAGAATAAGAGCAACTTAATAGCTAGAAATCACTAGTATTTTGGTTTTACATATTTAGTTTAAAATCACCCTTTATTATTTCATCTGTACATTTTATCATTTGGCAATAAAATCAGATTTAAAATTCAGGCATTCAAACAAGAATTTTAATTCTTTAGTCCATTGGTAATACAAAAATTTGTTCTCAAAGTACCCTGATAAATCTGTCAGCCAAAAATGGCCATATCAATATGAGGTTTAGATAAAAAAAATTAGTTTCAGAAAAACATATCCAGAAAAGATTAATCAAAAGTTTATCTTTATAGTACTTAAGAATAATATTTCCTGAATGTAAAATAATAGGATATCAATCAGTAAAGATATGGATAATCTACATGAAACAGATCTATTCCAAATGAAATGAAAGATGTGTGTGAAAGGTGATTATTTTATATTAACCTAACATATTCATTTCTCACTAAATATAAGACATTAAATTAATATTTAAGAATATAACCCATAAAATTAAATAAAATTGACTATTAACAAATACTAATTTTTAAAATATTAAGATAATTATATATTTTGGAAACCAAACTCTTGTCTGAAGTATCATTAGCAGATATGTTTTCCCATATGGTTGGTTCCCTTTCCATTTTGTTGATGTTTTCTATAGCTGTGCAGGAAAATTTTAGTTTCATGTAGTTCCGTTTGTTTACCTTTTCTTTTATATTTTTTGTCCTAGGAGATGTATCAATGAAAATATTGCTGCATGGGGTATCTGAAATTTTCCTGCCTGATTTTCTCTAGGACTTTTAGGGTGTCATGACTTACATTTAAGTCTTTTATCCATCTTCAACTTATTTTGGTGTATGGTGTAAGATGGTGGTCTCGTTTCGTTTTTTGCATGTATGTGTTCAAACCTACGAACAACATACTCCATTTTATGTTCCTGCCCTCTTTGTCAAATATTAACTGACCATACTGACATGGGTTTATTTCTGGGCTTTCTATTCTATTCTATTCCATTGGCCTACATGTCTGTTCTTATGCCAGCACCATACTATTTTGATTACAGTGGCTTTGTAATATTTGATATCAAGTATTGTGATCCTTCCTACTCTGTTCTTTCTCAAGATTGCTGGGGCTATTTGGGGTCATTTATGGTTCCATATAAATTTTTAAAATATTTGTTCTATATTTGTGAAATATTGGTATCTTGATAGAGATTGTGTTGAATCTATAGATGGCTTTGGAAGGTATGGCCATTTTAATGATGTTAATTCTTCAGATTCATGAACACAGTATATGCTTCTATTTATTTGTGTCTTAATTTCTTTCTTCAGTGTTCTGTAGTTTTCTGAGTACATGTCTTTTACCTCTTTGGTTAACTTTATTCCTAATTATTTCATTCTTCTTGTTGTTATAATAAATGGTTACCAGTAGAATGAGTACCAGGACTTCTGTTTCTGTTATGTAATTTTTCAAGTGCAAAAATTCCTTTAATTTCTGAATATTGACTTTGTATACCACCATTTTGCAAAAGCATTTAGTAGATTGATTAACATGACTCCACACCAGAAAGACAAGCAATTCAATTAAAAATGGGCAAAGGACCTGAACAGACAATTCTCCAAGGAGGACGCACAGAGAACCCAAAACCACATGAAAAAAATGTTCAACATCACTAGCCATTAGAGAGGTGTAACTTGAAACCACAGTGAGATACCACTTCATCCCAAAGTGGCCATCATTAATAAATCAACAAAAAACAAGTACTGGTGAGACTGGAAAAAAGGGAACCCTAGTACACTGTTGGTAGGAATGCAGATTGGTGCAGCCACTATGGAAAACAGTATGGAATTTCCTCAAACAACTAAAAATGGAACTGCCTTTTGATCCAGCAATCACACTGCTGGGACTATACCCTAAGGATTCTGAAACATCAATCCAAAAGAACCTATGAACCCCAATGTTCATAGCAGCACAATTTACAATAGCCAAGTGCTGGAAGTAATCTAGGTGCCCATCAGTAAATGAATGGATCAAGAAAATATGGTGTATTTACACAATGGAATAGTATGCAGCAGAAATAAAGGAGGAATTCCTATCCTTCTCTACAACATGAATGGAACTGGAGAGCATTATGCCAAGTGAAATTAGCCAGGTGTTGAAAGACAAATACCATATGATCTCACCTATAGTGGAATCTAAGCAACAAAACAAGCAAATTAGCAAAATATGACCAGAGACTTGGAAATAAAGAATAAACTGACAGTGACCAGAAGGGAAGGGAGAAGGAGATAAGAGGGGAAATAAGAGGAAAGGGCAAGAAAAGAAACACTAACAAAGGACTCATGAACACAGACAATGGAGTGGGATTGATTGTGGGAGTGTGGGGGTGACAAGGTAGGAGTGAGCAATAGGGAAATGTGGGACAACTATAACTGAACTAAATAAATAAAATAATAAAATGAAATGAAATAATAAATAATATAAAATAAAATAAATAAAATTAAAATATAAAACATAAAATAAAAATTGTTCAGATCATTAAAATGATATTTTCATACTGCATTTTCAGTAGTATGACATTTCTAATCAGTTTTTAATATGATGATTATTTCATATGTTTGAAAGAGAAAAAGATTAAACTTTTACTTTGATATCTATCAAAAGCACAATATTTTCTATTGTGTAATATTTACTGTTATATAGTTTTGAGCATACACAATTCAGTGGCTCCAATGTATGAAAAAGCTTCTTCTATTGTATTTTTTATGACTTTTACTCTTTTCGTCATAGTTCATCACTGAATTTTTATTCTAACAGCTTATGAGAAATGGGGGAAAGAACTATAAGATTATTTAAAGAAATGAAAAATACACTGTGGCATAGTTAATGCTGTGTTTAGGAAAAGCACTGAAAGAAAAAATAAAGAAAATAATACCTCTGAATAAAAACTGAGATAGAAAATAAACCAAAAGTTTTAGACAAGAACTGCTTTGAATTCTCAATAATGTAAGGTGATATTGTTTCCATGAAATATAGGTGTAAAATAGAAGACAGCAAGCAGAAATGCAAAAATATAAATCTGAGAAGCAAATGTAATAAACATGAATGTGCTTAGTTAAGAACACAGTGAAGGGAAATAAAAAATGTTATAGTGATTACAATTCTCATTGGAGGCCATGCAATCTTCCCTGGAAATTAAAGAAACAGGAATAGAAATTTTAGAAGGTAAACTTAATAATTATCTTAGAATAATGGTAGTAAAAAAATAAGCAAATATAAATGAAACCAAGAATTGGTAATAAAAGATCCTAGTACATATAAAAGAGTCCAATATTTATAGAGAACAAGTGAATAGATAGAATCAATAAAAGCTAAAATAAAACAAAAGCATTTTTATTCTAAAATAATCTGAAGTTGTAGGTCAATACTACTGTATTCATCTTGTTCTTGGAACATTAATGTATAATTAATTGTCTCTGGCAAGATGTTTGAATTTTGAAAATTTAGTTAGGGTATCCAACCTTTTGGCATCTCTGGGCCACATTGGAAAGAGAAGCCTTGTCTTGGGCCACACATTAAACACATGAACACTAATGATAACTGATGAGCAGAAAAAGCTTTGAAGTAAATTTAGTTTTGTGTTGGGCCGCATTCATAGCTATCCTGGACTGCATGTTGCCCATGGGCCATGGGTTGGACACCCTTGAAAGGAATAATTTTAATCACTCAAGTAGGTTAAAGGGGTTTAACAAACAAACATACAAACAGAAAAACAAAAGTAACAGATGGAGAACAGAATTAATAACTATGGAATATCAAATGCCATATACATGGAATATCAAATGGCAAGCAGCTATATCTATGAAAGGGAAGGAGGGCAGGATAAGGGTAGGAAAGGGTAAACTGGCAAAATATATGGTGAGAGATTATTTGATTTTGGGTAGTGGGCACACAATACAATATGCAGATCATGTATCATAGAAATGTATACTTGAAACCTATATAAGCTTATTAACCCGTGTCACCCCAGTAAATTTAATTAAAAGTTGCTTTTAATATTTGTAAACAAGAAATAGATACTCTATCGTAGATATCTAGCTATTTCTTTTATTTTCCTTGTTCTCTAAAAGCTTCCTTAAGTGTAGCTTTCTTACAGTTTGATAATTTCTAGTGTCTTCCTGTCTCATTATCTTTGTGCTTTTTTCCTTTGTTAACTGAATTAATCTCACTACAAATAGACATGACTCACTCAGGCCATACATTCAGATCTCAGAGTTCATATATCACTTCTTGGAGAAGTTTTCCTTGAATAACAATCTAAACTTCATATCCTCCAGTTTATCATTTATTAAGTTGTTTATTTTTTCTTTTTAAGACATCAATAATTAATATCTTATTTAATATAGAATTTATTTGTCTTTCATAGAGACAAACTTTGAATGTTCACAGTAATATCATCAGCACATAACACTACTTGGGAAATGGTAGAGCTAAAAAAGTCTAAGTTGAATAAATGAATGAACAGAAAATGTGTGGATGGGGGAATCAGGCAAATGAATTTGAATACAGACTGACTTGGATTTCTGTTTTAAGTAAGAAGATTATAAATGATTTAAAGTTATGTCACCATGCCAAATAGATAATATTAAAGACTCTCCTGACAAAAACAAGTAAAATTGTGAATAAATATGATTTACACTCTTCAAATAAACTGCTGAGCCAGTACTTTAATGAAGAATCTAAAAAAAAAAGGCAAACAAAAAAACCCCATATGAATAAAGAAAGAGTTGGAACCCTAACTGTTAAGTAATCATCAAAGGAAAGCTAAACTCCAGAGCTTAAGGCACTTTTCACTGCAATAACATGTTAGCTTTAACAAATTTAAAGATTTGCATTTATACAGACAATATTTTCTGAACAAAAAAATAAATAAGATTATTTTTAAATAGGGAAAAATGAATATTTGAAACTTAAAAATGTAATTATAACTACAAATGAAAGTCCAAAATGGAAATTAAGAATCCAGAAATAAATTAATAATTAAAGCATGTATCAAAACATCTGAGAGGTAGATAAAGTTGTATTAAAAAAGATATAACTTTCCTTTGAGAAACAAAAAAAAACTATTGAACTAAGAATCTAAAGTAAGATATTAAATAAAGCAAAGAAGAATGATGTAAAAGACAGTAGAAAGAAGGAAATACATAGGATGGGATAGGGAATTAATAAAATTGAAAGCAAACAAAACCAACAAAATCAAAAGTCAGTTCTCTGAAATGTTTCATAATATGCACATAGATTCATCATTTAAGATTCATCAAATTCAAAATCAAGAGGTAAAAGTAAGTAAAAACAGTACACATATATAATATAAAAATAATATTAATGAAAAAGAGACATAACCACAGAGCTAATAAAAGCAAAGAACACTATGAATAAATTTGGGTTTATAAATTTAAATTATCTAAAAGACATTAAGTAGTTTGGAAAATAGAACTTCTTAAAAATAACTCAAGATATTAAAAATATGAAATGCCTTATATCCATTAAAATAAAATTACAAACAGTTAAAAATCTCATAACAAAAATACCAGGATCAGCTGCTTCACAGCCAAATTCAATCAAATATTTGTGGAATGGCTACCTCTTATGCCAAATCCTAAACAATAAAAATAGAAAAGGGAATGTCCTTAAACAAAAAACAGAGCACTTATGATAAATATACATATATGTCACACAATGTTGGAATGAAAATCTTTTTCTTTCCTATAAACAAAACAGTCTCAAAGATGCCCATGATCAAATATGTAGCATTGTTTCCAGAAGAGAAATAAAAGTTTGGAAAATAAAAATAAAAATATCATGATATTCAAATATAAGAATATATATACAGTAATTCAAAATAATTCAAGACATATCATTACTTTATTTTTTCCAATTTTCATACATTGTATTATTTAGTTTTAAATTTTATTCTTTTGTTCTCATTTTTTCCTTTATATTAAATTTATTGGGGCAAAACTGGTGCACACTTCTATAACACGCTGTATTGTGTGTTCACCACCCCAGGTCCAGTCTCTGTCCATCACCATTTATCTCCCCTATACCCTATTCTGCCTCCCCACACCCTCACAAAAAAGGACATGAACTGTTGTCAGTGTCCATGACTTTTCCTCCATTTTTTTATTTGCTCAATGCTCCTCTCTTTCCCGACCGAACCCTCCAACCCTCTTACTGACAGTTGTAATTTTCATATATTTTATTGCTTTTTCTTTCCAAGACTTCTAGTAAAATGTGGTTTAGAAACATTGGTACTGACTATTACTGTTTCATTGCTGGTCTCACAGGAAAAGCTTTCAGAATTCTGTATTTTAGTACAATGTTTGCTTTAGTTTTTAATTAAAGTATCTTTTACCGGATATCTTTTATTGGATAATATATTTCTATTTTTTCTTTTTTTTTAGTATTGTGGTTCTATTTTGAATGAACTGTTACTGAATTTCATCAAATAATTTTTTGCATCTTTTAAATTTCTTACATAATTTTCATCTTCATACTATTTATGTTATGAACCAAATGCCTGTGTCCTTTATTTTTAAACTGTTTTTCAGTACATAGTAAAGTTGATTATGTGATTCATTAATAAGACTATTAAATGTGTCCTGGATACATTCTTGTGCACATGTCTCTGGAGATATGTGGAGAAATGTTCACTGAAATATTCGTTATAATTGCCCCCCAAAAGTAGGAAACAATTTATCATAAAAAAATACAATGGAAAAACACAATTTTGCCCTGGCTGGTGTGGCTCAGTGGATTGAGTGCAGGCCTGCAAATCAAAGCATTGCCAGTTCGATTTCCAATCAGGGAACATGCCTGGGTTGCTGGCCAGGTCCCCAGGAGGGGATGCTTGAGAGGCAACTACACATTGATGTTTCTCTCCCTCTCTTCTCCCTCCCTTCCCCTCTCTAAAAAATAAATAAATAACATCTAAAAAAACCCCAGAAAAACACAATTTTGTTTCAACAAAGAACTAAAATGAACTACAGCTGCATGTGTAGAAATGGTGAAATTGCAAAAATATTAAGCCAAACATAAAAATCACTGAAAAATACATATACTATGATTTTATTTTCATAGTTTTAATGGTAGTAATGTTAATGAAGTAGGGAGTGAAATTATGAACAGATTCAATAGAATTAGCAAAATATTAGTGATAATGATTATCTTTGCAGAGGTAGGGTGGGTAATGCTTTGGGCATAGAGGGGTCATGATGTACTGATAATATACTATTAAGCTGGGTATATGAGTGTTTATTTTATTATGTCTTTTAAAGTTTGTATACTTTTCTAAATTAATGCTATATATCAAAATAAAAGACTTTAAAATAATAAATATATGAATATATGGCTGATTAAATTATGGTGAAATTTTCTTTTATTAGGAAAAAGCACAGAGAATGTAGAAAGCTAGCATTTTGGAAACAGATACATCATCCCTAAAATGATTTACTTTTACATCTTCTTTGACATTTTATTACAGACTTTCATCATATATTATTCATTTTTAAGTTGTTTTTGTCCATCTTGTTAGGCACTAATTTAGGCTCCATGATGGAGAAAATCTATCCCCCTTGTTCAAGAAAGTGTACTATGTTAGCAGCATATAGTCTGGCAGAGAGTATTTGCTCAATATGTATTTGCAAATTAATGAATGAACTAATGCATAAAAAATAGTGAAATGCAATTGCAGAAATTATCAAATAGAATCAATTGACTTTCCTCATATGGACTTTTACACCCCATTATTTAGGGATGTTTAATTTCTCTCTAACCAAGGACACATGTGATGTAAATAAATTGCACTGCATCCTGTAAACAAAAATGGTTAATAACAAAATTGAAACTACTATAGAAATAAACTAAAAGTATAAGCTTACTTATTTGGCTGACTTTTTGCAGTTGCATTTCATAGTTCCTTTTGAATTATAGCCCAATTTAAAGGAGACATTAGCCTTTTGCAATGTCTGCAAAAATGTCTCTCTGCTGTAAAACATTAAAACATCCCACTTTTTCCTGGGGGGGATATTATTTCTCAATTTGTTATTGCGATAACAGAGGCTATAGCTGTGAGTGATAATCTCAGAAAAGGGAATAAAATTACTGATATTTTTTTTCCTGTAATGATAGATGCCTCACCAGTACAGCAGTTTTATTCATTTTTACAGATTCGTCAACTAATTTCACTGCTTATTTTTGTCAGAAATATTCAGATGGTTTCTGAACATATACTATAATTTTAGTTTAGAGCTTCAATGAAAAATTCAGACCTTTATTTTGTCCTGCTAAATGGCCATGACACAATTGTAAAAAGGTTGGCTCATAATGTCTTACTTAGTTTTACATTAGGAGTTCTTTATACACTCTCATTATTCTGTAAAGAAGAAGCCACTGTCTGCTATACTTTTCAACCTCCCTATTTTCCTTAGAGCAAATAATGAATTCTGGGTGTAGTTTTGCCAAAAATGTTAAAGGTACTTGCAGCTGCCACATTAACATCAATATTGGTAAGAATGAAAAGTCAGATATAAATACACTTAACCATATTATACATTGCTTGAATAAACTCGAGTCGGTGTTCTATGAATGCTTATATATCACAACACAGTGCTCACAAACTGTATCCCACTTTCAGGGAAGGCTCCTTAAATTGTACAACACAGAGAGAAGTGTTGCCATAGTTAGCATTATTACGCACTGAGTGGTCACCCAGTTGAGCCTATACTGGATAATGAGTCTCTACTGAACAAATAGTGAATACTCTGTCTCCCACTACTGGTCCTTTTGCTTGAGTTGATACAATATGTAAGTTCAAGCATTTATTTAAGGGACAACTAAGAAGAACCTAGTGGCATGTTTCTAAGCAACACCACATAGTAGGTCTGACTCTAAGGAATTTTTTTCCCATTCTATTTTTTATTTTACTCTATTTTTCCATTATCAATTAGTCCCCTTATACTTTACTCCCCCAACAATCACCATACTGGTGTCCATGTCCATGAGTTCTTTTTCCTTTTTGCTCAATCCCTCTATTTCTTAACCTCTCTTCCCCCTTAGCTGTCAGACTCATGGAGGGGAGGGCAGGATGACAGCTAGGGGGAAGGCTTTAAATGAAGACTGAGAGAGCTATAAAAAACACTTTAAGACTCCAGGCATCTCTGGAACTTTTTGAGAGTTCAAGAGAAGAATGAAGTGAATTCAGTGACCATTCAGTGACAACTCAGCTTCTTGCAGGGTTTTAATTTCTGGACTACCTAAGGAAATTCTTCTTTCAATGGCCTTGCAGATACCTGACAACAAAAAGGCTGGGGGCTAGTAAGAGGACAAAAGCAAATTTTACCTTGAAGACTTTTACAGCACCAACATAGAGCCTCCTGGAAAAATAGGTAATGGAGTAAAAGTCATATGTTAGTGGTCGGAGCTGGGATCTTGCATGAATGCAGATGGGAGTTCTTAATAAATTTGAGCATTAATGATTATATGAGCTCTTTGTACCCACAGATTGCTATAGTCTAAGGAAATCTGTGTTGCACTATTATTCATAACCATATTCATATTTAAATATTATAAATTCAGTCTATAGCCATTTAATTATAGAATAATTTATTAAATTTAAATTTTACTATGGTTTAAAATATATTGTTTCTTTGTAAATAATGAAAACTGATAGCACAATTCAAATGTTGGAGATTGGGAGAATTTAGGCAAATTCCATCAAATTCAAACATTTTATTTTATACATTTTGAAAATTCTAGAATATTTCAAACAGAAAAGTCAGGATGGAAAATATTGTAAAAACATATACACTCAATGACACAATTTTGCAAATGTTTATTTATATTTACTTCACATCATTTTTTTAAAACAATACCGACTAGAAATTCACTTAAAACAAACATAATCTTTTAATCCCATCATCTCCCCTTGGAGGTAACTACTATCTTAAAGTTAGTAAGCTGCTTTGCAGTCTACCTTTTTATGCTATCATATTACTGTTTGAACATATAATGATATATAGTATTGTCACATGCATTTAAACATTTTATAGAAGATACGTACATTTACCTTCCTGCTTTGTCTGAAGGGATTTTCTGTCTGTGGAAGTTCTGTGCCTGCCTTTTCCTTTCTTCCTTTTTTTAACCTGAGAGTATTTTCTGTCTGTGGAAGAGCACTCAGCTCATCCACAGCAGGTCAGAAGTGCTGAAGAGTCAATACCCCCAAGGACTGGTGGAAATATGAGGTCAACATTCCAACCATGATGTCATAGTCTTTATTGTTCAGAAGGAAAGCAAGTAGTAAATTTATTTAAAAATATATTAACTCAGCCCTTGTTGGGTAGTTAAGTTTGTTACAGCATCATCTACATATGCCAAGGTTGTGGGTTCCATCTGCAGTCAGGCCACATACAAGAAGCCGTCAATGAATGTGTAAATAAGGGTAACAAATCAATATTCCTCTCTCTCTGGCTGTCTCTCTCTGTCTCTCTCCCCTTCTTAAATCAATAAAAAATTTAAGCATATCAACTATATAATTTACAGCAGGATCAAAAACAGCACAATTCACAAGGTGGTCTGCATGCACAATGTCGGAGCCCATGAAGGAATGTGAGGCACAAAGGGAAACCTGTTAGGAAGATCAAGATTCTAAATCACTCTAAGTTTTGTCTTTCCACTGTCTCATTTGGTTTGATGCATCTATTCCGCAAGCATTAGTTCATTCTGAGTTATCTTTCACAAGATCTGGAGAGCTCTTAGAGAAGTGAGCAAGAGGTGGTCAGGGTTTAACACACCTTGTTTTGGTTTCTTCCCTTCCTTCCTTTCACATTCCCTTCTTCCTCTTTCTGTGCTAGTCTTACAAACAAATTACTTAATCCCCAATTCTTATCTGATGTTCTGCCTTTGGGGTACCTCAAACTAAGTCAACTGATCTAAAATGTACTCATTCTCATATTTCTAGCAATTTGTTTTTATCCCAGGTATTTAAACACTGACTCTCTGGTGTTCAAGAACAGGTCATGCTAATTTACATCTTTATGCTTTGACGTGATATAGTGTGTCACGCACATGCTTGTGCACTCTCTATTCCTGTTACCCCTTGCCTGGATGCCCTTTGCCACTCTCTTTGAAATCCTACTTCTCCTTCAAGATTTCACTTCACTCCATTCTTAAAGCTGAATTATCTCCCCCAAATTCCCATAATACTTTTCCAATTCTAGGATTTATGACAGCATTTTGCTTGGTATGCCATCACTTGTTATACCTCGCTACTTCTCGGTACGGTATGAATTCCTTGATAGCACGAACTGTGTCTTAGTATTGCTAATTCTGTGTTATTATTGTAAATGTCATGTCAATATCTGTGTAATAAACTGATAATAATATGACAATTTTAAATAATAATTCTAAAAACATTTTTAATAAATTTGTGCACTAGGTTTAATTTACTAAATAGACTTGGTAAAGAAGTTGTAAATGCAATAAAAATTTAATTGTTGTTCTTAATTATTTTGAAAAATGTGACATGTAGTAAATGTAAATCATATTGTTTGCACAGCAGACAAGTGTAATAGGTTGAAAAATTATCCATAATTATTCATCTTTACCAATATCCACACCCTTGTTTTTGCTTCACCACATATAAAACATTCTCTCCTGTCTTCTGATTGTGGATTTAGCTATGCTATTTGTTTGAAACCAAGGTATGTGTATGAAAATGAGGAACCAGTTATAGATCAAGGGTATAGGGGACTTACGTGATTATTTTTTGGTGTGTATATGCCCCTCACGTTACCATGGGAATAGCTTCGCTTGGGTATTGATTATTCCTTCAAGCTTAACACCAGAATGACATAAATTATAAAGACCAAAGCTATCTAGAACTGTATTCTAGAGAAATATCAACTGAGAGCAGGTTTTCAGAATCTACCTCCAGGAGAACTTTTAATAGTAAATTTTATCATGCAAAAAATATGAATCTAGCCTTTACTGGTTTGTCTCAGTGAATTGAGCACTGGCCTATGAACCAAAGGGTTGCAGGTTGGCTTCCTGGTCAGGGCGCATACCTGGGTTGCAAGCTGGGTCCCCGGTGCGGGGAGGGGAGAGCTTTCTAAAAATAAATAAATAAATAAATAAATTATAAAAAATGTGAATCTAAAAATATGGCATGATAAAAGAATAAATTCTTTGCTATTGCTACTTCCCCTAATTTCATAATTTTTGCAAATTTATTTGATTAATTAAATTATCTGTAGTTTCAAATAAGTACTACTCAGGTCATGTTTTTACCTGCCATCTCAAAACAGATGAATGACCAGCTTTAATGATGCCATCCTATAACTAAAATCAACACAAATAACAATATGAAAAAGCTCAAGATACTAGAAGAGATAAATAGTCATTATTCCCCACTGATTCAGTTATAGGTTATCACATAGCCAACTACATTCCATTCAAGTAATCAAATAATTCAGATGTGCCTCTGGCACTGGAAAGCTAATTATACTCTTTTTTATATACTTAACAAATCCCATAAATCACAATGTTTAATTCTGCAGAACAATATTTAATCTTATACATGATATAAAGAAATAAAGCTTTCCTAGAAAGATTATTATCAGAACTGCTATTAGTAAATTAAAAGTCACTTGTCTATATATTCACATTATTATTAGATTATTAGTTTTTTGTCATTTGAGGTCATTTTTTATCATTCCTAGGTACACTTTTTAAAAAAATTAAAACAAGAATATAACCACATTCAAAAGGGAAGCCACAGCAACACAAGGCAGTTACAGCCATGGTCTCTTTGTCTCACTCCTGCATTTTAGTAAAAGGGAACCAAAGGCCTTTAAAACACAGTTGCGAGAAAATTGCAGCCAACCTTTTAAAATTCTGTGTGAAGAAGGTTGAGTGTATGGTTTGCTTCTTTCTCAGTTTCATTCACGTAGGGCTGTAAGGTAAAATCATATAAAATTGTTGAGGAGATTTAGAATATTGTAATGGAAATCTGGAAATATTTTTATTGTTTTGTACTTTCAAAATTATTTTTTTAAAGATTTTATTTATTTATTTTTAGGGAGGGGGGAGGGAGAGAGACAGACAGACAGACAGACAGATAGACATCAATGTGTGGTTGCTGGAGGTTATGGCCTGCAACCCAGGAATGCACCCTGGCTGGGAATCGAACCTGGGACACTTTTGTTCCCAGCCTGCACTCAATCCACTGAGCTATGCCAGCCAGGGCTTCAAAATTATTTTTATATTAATTCCTTCAGAACATATTTGTAAATATACTTAAATAAAAATTTTTGTGCTGAAAGACACACTCTTAGGGTCATGGTGTCTCAAAGTTGGAGAACACATAAAACAGGAGAGGCTATATCATAAGCCTTTCTTTGACTCCTCCAGTTCAGATGTCAGCAAATTAAACATCCTGAGAACCAAATCTAGGATGCTACATGCTTAGTCAAGTTTTATGGAAACACAGAAATACCTATTTATTTGGGTACTGATTCTGGCTGCTTTCATACCACAGTGACAGAGGTGAGTAGTTTCAATGGACACTGAATGTCCTGCAAAGTCTAAAATATTCACTATTTAGCCCTTAACAAAATACATTTAATGAATTCTGTGATGTTCAATAATATTTGATATTTATGCCTCTTGTGTAGAGAAATTGTACACAGTGTAATGCATAACATGAGAAAATTGAATTTTTAAAGATTTTTAGAGATTCTAAATGGTTGCCTAAAATCATATAGTTAACTAAAGACAATTTTAGTCCCCAGCTGATACTGTATAGTTTTGAATTTGGTGTATTTTTCTCTACCACAAGAATGTGAAACCTATTTTCTTAAGCTATGCAAAATACACAAAATTTAAAAATATGGCACTTACATTAAAAAGTTGTTAAGTACATTACATATAAAACTGAGATTTCCATTTGTATATAGGTTATTATACATATTTTATTAACTATGGTTTTGGGATGGGGTCATTTGACTATATAGTTATCATTTGTCATGATAATCATTATCATGTTCTCAGCTGAAAGTAGCAGCTAAAATGACATCTCATCCAATACTCTAATGTCAAAACTTATTAACTACCATCTTCTGTTCCTGACTACTTACCATCAAAAGGCAATCTATCGTCATTTATGGATGCTTGCTTTTGTAAAATGGCAAAACTATAGATTTCTCTTTAAACTCTTTTTTTATGATTTTATTTATTTATTTTTGGAGAGAGGCAAAGGGAAAGAGAAAGAGAGGGAGAGAAACATTAATGTGTTGTTGCCTCTCTCACATCCTCTAATGGGAACTTGGCCCAAAACCCAGAGTGTGCACTGACTGGGAATCGAATTGGCAACCTTTCAGTTCTCAGGCCTGTGCTCAGTCCACTGAACTATACCAGCCAGGGCTAGATTTCTCTTTAAGCTCTTATTTTTCCACTACCCTAAATTTATTCCCTAAAAAAACCTGAATTTTATCTATCAAAAATGCATATTCTTTTTGATTCAGAAATTTACTTTAAGGCATTTTTACCATAAGTTATTCTTGCACTTGCCCTCACAAATATAGTTTCTTTTACAATAGGGGAAATCATTGTCAAAAATTCCAAATGGAAAAGATAATAATCATGGTATGCCTGGCTATTAAAAGGGATAAATTAGCTTTTCATAAAGTTATATTTATAACATGCATTATGAAATCAAAGAGCAAGGTACCCAGTGTGAGTAGTTCTCTTCCATCCCCTTCTACTCAGTGGACATAAACCAGGTCACCAAGACAGAAACCCAGTCTCCTGTGTACCTACTTATCCCCTACAAATTACTGGTCAGAGGGTTTGGTGAATCTTATCTCTACAATAACACTCAAGCTCCAGGCCTCCTGCCTCACACCAGTGATCACAACTCTCAGTTAAGCTCTTATTTCTCTTTGCTTAACCTGAACTCCTGACAATAAACTCCCAAACCTTATCCTAGGAAGCAGCATTTTCTTCAAGTTTTTCAATGAATTCTCCCCACTGCCTTCAGTAATATTTCTGAAGAGACACTTGACTGTATCAGCCTCTTGTTCCAAAACTTTGAATGACCTCATTGCTCCCATGATGAAATGCATAACTTCCTGCCACATAGTATCCCTTCTTTCATGAGCTGGCAACACTGGCTTCTTTAGCAGGAGTCAGATATCTCCTATGCTGACAGGAACCTGGATGTAAATTAACAAAATGAACCTAGTGGATGACATACCCTGTTTCATTGGGACAACTGCTCCTTAGCTTTAGCCAGTCATCATCACCAGGAGGTGGGTGCCCAGTCTCTGCCTTTATCATCAGTATCCCCTATGGTTAAACATGCAGTCAACTCTAATGTCACTTTCCTTTCATAGCTATGTCTGGCGAACCCTTTCTTCAACTCTTGCTCAAGTTCATATTAATGGTCCTTCATGTGTGTTCAGAATACTCCATACATATTCTTACAATGTTCATCACCATTCATTTTAGCTATCATTTGACACATGTCTTTCTGTCTCAAATATGATCTCCATGAGGGTTGGGAGTATAACATTTATTTTGTGTAATTCTCAAGATTGAGGTCACACAAATGAGAAAGTGTCACTAAGTAAGACTATGAACCAAATGCTTCACAGATAGAAAAAATGTATACTTAACTCAGTCTTAATGCCAAGGGGGATGGTAAATACTTTATTGAGGTGATGGTATTTCAAATGAATTTCAAAGAACAAATAGGAATCTCCAAATATAAAATAAAGGGGTGAAGGATGAGAAAAAATGATAAAAAAGGGATTCTATACTCAGGAAACAAGCATTTTCATACTCATATAATGTAGCCTCTGGGGAGTAAAACACTATCAATAATGGTGAATTGCATTGGATGAAGAAATGTGGGAATTAATTTCTCAGGGGCTCACATTATAGACTGAGTTAACAGTAATAGTCTTACTCTAAATGTCAATGTAAGATTTGGGGATTTTATTCCACAGAATGTGGGAAGTCAAGGAATTTTATGTGAAATATTAACATGACTCATCTTAAGTTTCTTATTAGAAAATACAGTTCTGTTTCTGATATTCCATTGTTGGTGTACAAAAATGCCTCCGGGAAAAATATCCCATTTGCCCTAGTAAGCAGAAAAATAAAATACCTAGGCATTACACCTAACCAAGGGGGTAACATACTTGTACTCAGAAAACTACAGAACACTGAAGAAAGAAATTTAGGAAGATAAAAATAAATGGAAGCATGTACTGTATTCATGGACTAGAAAAACTAACATCATCAAAATGTCCGTACTACCCAAAGCAATTTATAGATTCAATGTGATTCCTATTAAAATACCAGAGACATATTTCACAGATATAGAACAAACATTTCAAAAATTCATATGACACTATAAATGACCTAAATAGCTGCAGCAATTTTAAGAAAGAAGAACAAAGTAGGAGGGATCACAATACCTGGTATCAAGCTATATTATAAGCCCACTGTAATCAAAACAGTCTGGTACTGGCATAAGAACAGACACAGATCAATGGAACAGATTAGAGAGCCCAGAAATAAACCCATGTCTCTATGGTCAATTAATATTTGACAAAGGTGGCAGGAGCATAAAATTGAATAAAAATAGCCTCTTCAACAAATGGTGTTGAGAGATCTGGACAGCTACATGCAAAAAAATGAAACTAGACCACCAACTTATAATAGACACCAAAATAAACTCAAGATAGATAAAAGAATTAAATATAAGTCATGACACCATGAAAATCCTAGAGGAAAACACAGGCAGGAAAATCTCAGGCTTTTGACACAGCAATATTTTCACCAATAAATTCCCTAGAGCAAGGGATATAAAAGAAACAATAAATAAATGGGACTACACCAAATTAAAAAGCTTCTGAACAGCTAAAGAAAACATCAGCCAAATGAAAAGCAAACCAACTGTTTGTGAAAATATATCTGCCAATGATACCTTGGACAAGGGTTTGATCTCCAAAATATATAAAAAACTCACATGACTCCACACCAGGAAGACAAAAAATCCAGCTAAAAAATAGGCAAAGGACCTGAACAGACACTTCTACAAAGAGGACATACAGAAAGCCCATAGACATATGAAAGGATGCTCAGCATCACTAGCCATCAGAGATATGGAAATTAAAACCACAGTGAGATACCTCTTCATACCATTCAGAATGACCATCATAAACAAATCAACAAACAATAAATGCTGGTGAGACTTTGGAGAAAAGGGAACCCTAGTACACTGTTGGTGGGAATGAACACTGGTACAGACACTGTGGAAAACAGTATGGAACTTCCTAAAAAAAAAAAAAACACCTAAAAATGGAATTGCCTTTTGATCTGGCAATTATGCTGCTGGAAATATACCCTAAGAATCCTGAAACATCAATCCAAAAGAACCTATGAACCCCAATGGTCATAGCAGCACAATTTACAATAGCCAAATGCTGGAAGCACCTAAATGCCCATCAGTAAATAAGTGGTTCAAAACATTTTGGTACATTTACACAATGGAATACTACACAGCTGGAAGAAGGAAGGAGCTACTACCTTTTGCTACAGCATGGATGGAAGTGGACAGCATTATGCTAAGTGGAATAAGCCTGGCATCAAAAGACAAACACTATATGATCTCCCCTATAAGTGGAGCCTAATCAACAAAACAAACAGCCAAGTAAAATATACCCAGAAACATTGAAATAAGGAACAAACTGACAGTAACCTGAGGGGAAGGGGATGGAGGATCATGGAGGAAAGAAAGGGAAGGGTAGTCAAGGAACATGTATAATGGATATATGGACAAAGCCAAAGGGGGCTAGGGTTGAGGTTGGGTGGTGAGGGTGGTGTGGTGGGGTGGGAGAAAGAGGTGGGGGGAGAATGGACACAACTGTACTTGAACAACAATAAAAACATGTTATAAAGAGAGAAAAAGAACCTGGAAAAAAGAAAAGATAATATAGTCGTATTTTTTCAGCTATGTAAAGAATAGCTTCAAAGACAGAATAGCTGGAGAGAAGAGGTATTTGAGGTAGATGGAAATAAAGTAGAAAGGATGAAGCACTGAGTTTGAAGAATGAGACATCAGAGAACCATGGATGTCTATGGAGCTTGCAGTTTGTGAACTCTTCTGTCCCGTTAAAGCAGACAAAATTTTGCCAGTCTTGTTACCTGGCTATAAATCTAACTAATTCACCCACATGCTCACTTCCTAGTTTTTAGCAGGCTTCTGGGAAGATAAAACCCACACCTCGGATCCTCAGTCTATGGCAGGAACTCCCAGTCATGTATATTCTCCATGCTCTTCCGCAGCTAGCTCTCGGGTAGCACATGTATTCTATAGGACATTTCTCTGTTAATCTTTTTTTTTCTTAACATAGGCTGTGAGAATCTTGGAGAAAGTGCCTGTGACTTGTCCTGTAGCATCTCTTTTTAACAAAAGCATCGTAGTGGCAGTAGACTTTCACCGAATCAATAAATAAAAGGACTGATAAAGTTATTGTAGTAAATACAAGATACCACACACTTAATATAAGTGAAATTATTACTTTCTTTTCAATATTTCCAGGTTTGACTGTCTTTCTATTATTTTTCCTCAACAATTTGAGATAATGTTTTAATAATTAGCTGTACCAAATGAATTGTTAATTTTTATTTAATAGAAAACATATATTGTGTAAGTGCTACATCATCAAAAACCTGACGTAGATTCAGCTGTGAAACTTTAAATTGTCTCTCATAAAAGCTGTCTAAAAATGTTCTATGCAATATTGTTGTGGTATAGAAAGCCCACACAGAAATAGTGCTAATGATTTTCAGTCAATTGATGTATAACAGAACAAAATATTTAAGAAAACTCATTTCTTTATTATTGAATTAAAGTTAGGGAAGATTAAATTTTGCATATGATTAGTAGATACATCATATTTCACATACCTCAGCTTATAATCCTTAGTACTTTAAAATATAAAACTATAAAATGTTCAATTTCTTTTTTATTAAAAATGGTTAACATTATTAACTTTACCTATTTAAAGAAGATCTGTTGTATCAATTATGAATAAATAGTTGGCTTGCATTAGCACTTATTATTCATGGGTATATTATAATAAAAGCATGAAATGAGAACCACTTCTAATAAATATATCACTGTTTCATGCATCATTCAATGCTACCCAGTTAAAGACCGTTAAGGTTGATTGAATAATATCTATGATTTAATAATTTTAAATATACTTATTATAGAACACATAACTACAATTAAGCATGAGTAATGAAATACAAAGTCACTCTCTATTCTTAGAGAAATTTGGAAGTATATAGCAAAAGATTTTAATTTTTTTCCTGGTGTATAGGGCTGTGAAAATAAATAGGTTAAATGTAGAGGATTTTAGGGTATTGAAAGTCCTCTGTATGATAGTACAGTGATAAATATATGGCCTTATACAATTGTCCAAACTCATAGAATGTGCAACATGAAGAATGAACCCTAATGTAAGATACAGATTTGGGTTATTACAATGTATCAATATAGGTTTATCCTTGGTAAAAAAAAATAGTATCAGTCGTGTGAGTGATGTTGATATTGGGTAGGTTGTGCTGCATGGAGGTAGAGGGTATGTGGGAAATTTCTGTACCTTTTTCTTAATTTTGTTATAAACCTAAAATCACTCTAAAAATTGTATGATGCCAGAGTTTGGAACATGTATTTGTCTCCTGATCCTACCCAGAATAACACTTTGGCACCTGAAACTTAGATTTATGTGGTGATACTGAAAATATTTTTAAAAAACAAACAAAAGAAAAAAAAAAAAACATGTCCTCTGTGTAGGAAAGATTAAGAATTTTTAAAAGAGAAGGAACATGTAATATTGTTTTAACATTTAAATTAAGATAGAGGAAATCTTCAAGTGAAAATCACACAGGAGAAATCCAACAAGATGGGGTTGGTTTTTCTCAGTATCTCTACAGATTCCCTTAGGTAATCTTGTTGGCTTCAGAAGATGAAGATACATTTATTCCTCACTGCCTGGACTGCAACAGCCCTAGTCTAAATCACCACAATTCTCACCTGGGTGATAGAAATAATCAGGTCTTCCTGCTTTTTCTATTGAATTTTAGAATCAACTGTCATCACATCACAGTATATTTTAGCATGATACTTTTAAAACCAGATTATGTTGCTTCTGTGCCCAAACACATGAGTCCCTGATACTCTTGAACTAGAAGTCACATTTTGAGTGACCTCTGAGGCCTTAGCCCATCAACAGAGCCTTATTTTTCTGAAGACCTCTCCTACTACTCTTCTTCTTGCCACCAGCTTTCTCTTAAAGTTGTATGCCAGACATCTCTCAGGATGCTCTGACTCCTGTCTTTGCAGTGATGCTTTTGTTGGCCTGGAATGCTATATATTTCCATAGATAGTCACATGTTTAAACCCTTGTTGCTCTCAAGTTTGTACAAATGTTACCTTCCCAACGAGGTCTACCCTAACTCTAGGGTTGAATAGACCTTAATCTCTTTTTGGCCTTCCCAGCCACCATTATTCTGTTTAACTTAATTTCTTTTCTACTTAGTTATCTTAAACAGTTCATATATTAAATTATGCATTTGTTTATTATATTCTTAATGTACTATAACCTCAATAATGGTAAGGATATTAGTCTGCTATGCTCAATATTGAAAATACCAGAGTCTAGAATGTTTTCAGCCCACAAGAAGTATACTGTAGATACTTCTCAAGTCAACCAGTAGATAAAGAATGACTCGAGTCTTTAGATAATAAAAAAAGTGCTGACCAAAATAAATTAAAGAAAAAACAAAAAAAGGTCCATGGATTGAGAGAAAAGGAGAGATCCATGGATTGTAGTGAAATTAAATAAGTCTCAGGATAAACAAAAAGTCTAAAAATTTTCTTGATAGAGAAAATTTTGTATAAAAATATGAATAATTGTGGTTCTAGATTTTAGGAGATAATCTGTACTCTCAAAGTTCTGAGTCAAATGAATTTGAACCTAGAATTCTAAAATTTGCATAATTAATATATAAGTATATTTTTCAAGTATCTTAGGACTAAGTAAGTGTTTCCTCTCACAAGCCCTTTTAGAAATGATTTTAATCAAGTGTTTACATTATCAAAATGAAACAATATTACAATAATTAATTGTGATTCAGGAAATGACAAGTTACAACTGGTGACAAAGAAAAGTCAACAATGAGAGGGGGGTCAGGAATCTACAAATTAGTTGGTTCAAATTAGTATGAGAAAGATGATAATTCCAACAGATTTTATGACAAAAAGACTGGAAAGTCTTAATTTTATAAAGATAATATATATAAATTTTTTTCAATAAAAATGGAAATACATAAAAAATAATCTCTGTAAAAGATCAACACTACTTTTGAGAAATATTGAGAATATGAGGCAAAATCATGACACAATTTTGAGCTATTAGGGTGCATGAGAAAAGTCTACCTATTCACTCTTTATGCTTGTAATGATCTCTTTTAGGTTTCACAGATAAAGTTATAGGAAAATATTCTGTATACTACTTTCTTCTGATGGAATTACATTGCAGTGTTCAGTAGAAATATATATTTAAATAACTTTGGAGATGCTATTTATACTGCCTTTAATATATACAATCAGTATTTATACAAGCACCAAACATACTTATATAGAGATAGGATATCTGTTTCCATCTATGTTTCCTAAAACAAAACATTGTGAAACTGATATATCTTTCTTAAATCTAAGTAGTGAATAAGAAGATATAGTCTTGTGTAGAGATAATAACTTTATAGTAGTGTATAGTTAACATATTTGTTTAAAGATAATGATTCAACATGGGAATGCTTAATAGATATTTAAGAGAAACCATTAACACCAAAAAGTTAAATAATGCAAAATGGGAAATGGAGAACAGAATTATCAGGTGTGTCAACTCATGGAACAGCTATCTTTTAATACAGGGTTAATAGAATGCATATAAATTTTATAAATGGAAGATGTCATAAATATAAAATATTATGATAATAATTACCAGAAAAACTAAAATAAAAGTGGTTAACGGTTATTATGAAATATGTGTATTTTATTTGAAAAATGTATTAGTATCAATTGTGTTAATTTCTAATTTGTGAGATTTCAGATCATTTAATTGATTTAAAAATAATGTATGTATTTCTATATTTTTGTAACTTATAGCCAGGAAAAAAATGACAAAATTATTAAGTTTAAATATAATTTGATGTCTCAAGAGTGGAAACAATGGTACAAACAAGTTTAATGGATAAAGAAAAGGGAAATTCAAATGCTGATAAGCAGTTATATTGACCAGGAATAAGTGTGAGAAGCTTCACAAAGAATATGAGAATTCACTTGTGTTTTAAATAAAGGAATTTCATCTTTTGTAAAAAAATATCAAAACCATACTATAAATCAATGTTTAAAATCAGAAGTCACAGTTTGAGGTATGGATACCAATTAATTAATTACTAGGTTACTAAGGTAATTTTTTCCTTATATTAAATTTAGGTCTAATTGCCAACTGGGAGAGAAATCTAAGTAATGCATCCTAGTCAAAAATATGGGAGGACCACTGTAAGTTACCATTGCATATCTAAATGAGTATAACTGGCTAAGAAAGTATACATATTAATGAAACTTATGGAAATTTATCTTTATCAACTGTTGGCCCTCATACACTGGTGGTAGAAGTGTTAAACAATACATCCACTTTAGAAAAAAAACTTAGAAAATAAAGTTAGTTGTTTTAAATAGCTGTTTCATGAAAAGCATGCAATTTGTTCTTCCTTAATAATCATAAATAGAAATTGATGTATTTCTGTGTTGCTTTTATTGTTTAATATTTCAATTATACTTGAGTCACTTATGCTTTTACGTGATAATATATATACATATTAACAACTCACAACATAGTTTATATAAAAGATCTATGAATTTCAATATTTATTTTTAAAAATTAATAATCAAATTTTTTGAATAATGTACTTCATAAAGAATCAAAACAAAGTATTCTAGATGTGGCCCATGTGGCTCAGTTTGTTGGGCATCATCATGCAAACCAAAAGGTCACTGGTTAAATTCCTAGTCAGGGCACATGTTTGGATTGCCAGTTCAGTCTCCTGTTGGAGTGTGTGCAGCAGGCAACCAATTGATGTCTTTCTCTCATATCTCACATCAATGTTTCTCTTCTTATCTTTGTGCCTCCCTAACCCTCTCTCTGGAATCAATAAGAGAAAAAAAATTGTTAAGTATTCTAGCATCTGGCCAAATGTGAATAATGAATAACCTTAGATTTTAAAAATAGTAATTATTGAGTGATCTTAAAATCAATTAGCCTTGAGTTAGTGAATTAAGGATTACACAACGAAGCACTTTCTTTAGTTTAAAAAAAATAATGGAAAGGGCAGAGCCCCTTACTTTAGTTCCCTGGTACTTAAAGTATCAGAGAACCCTATGCTACAGAAACAAAAATGTGTATCCAATCCAGCTGTGCCAGCATCTATTTGTCTGCTCTTGAGGGAAGAATAAATGTTGGGAGAAAATGTAATAGACAAAAATTGTGCTAAAAATAGATAGCAGCACCAGGAGAACTCCTGTTTTGCTGAAAATTATGATAGTTTTACTGATTGTTTTCATTTATTGATACAAACTGTTCTCCATTGCTTCAAAAATATGAATTGACACATTTTCTTACTGATTTTATTACACATATCAATTTGTAAAAGTTTTGATTAATCCAAACTCTACTTTAGCAACAAGTTACATAGTATTGTAAAAGGTGATATTTTGTAAAATTTTAAGCACAAGCAAGATAAATTGTATCTTCTAAGTGGTAGAATTCTTATTCATAAGTAAGGAAACATATTTAGTGGCAAAAATAATATATCTGGAATTATAATTGTTCCAAATAACACTAATAGTTTCAAATAAAAAGGTAAATTTATTTTTTCAATAGGTTCAGTCATGTGTAAACAATACACATGATTGTGTAAAGAGGAAAGGAGAAAAAAGTTTTGCTTAAATAGACTAATCATGGATTTTATTCTTTGTTTTTAATTTAAATTTTTAAGCTGCTGTTTACATGCAATATTATTTTTCAATAGTTTTAGATGTACATAGAGTGGTTAGAAAATCATATACCTTTCAAAGTATTCTCCATAATATTTCCAGTACCTACTGGCACCATACATTATTACAATATTATTGACTATACAGGGTCTGGCAGATGTAAGGCCTTCCTGAGTCTGGTTAATAGGGTAACAATAATGGGTATAATAATTTATAGATTTAATTTGAACATTTCACCTAAAATATCACATGGTGGGCTTCAGTGTAATAGTGTTATATTACTGAATTACATGCTTATGGTTTTGTAATAAAAAGATGTTATTTGTGCTGGACCTTGTTATTTCTATGCTATACTTTACATCCTGATAATTATTTTGTAACTACCAATCTGTACTGCTGAGTCCCCTTACCTTTATCACCCAGTCCCCAAACCCCCTGCCTTCTGGTAACAATCAGTCTGTTCTCTGTATCTATGAGTCTGTTTCTATTTTGTTTTTTCATTTATATGTTCTTTAAAGTCCACATATAAGTTAAATCATGCTGTATTTGTCTTCTTTTACTGATTTATTTCACTATTATTATATAATATTCTCTAGGTCCATCCATGCTGTCTCAAATGGTAAGATTTATTTATTTTCTATAACCATTTATTATTCATTTTTTATCTTTTATTTTCTTTTTGGAATTCTTACAATACTGGGTTAGTGGAAACAAACTCCTTTAGCTTTTTCTTGTCTGAGAATCTCTTTATACTTTTATTCTAAATGGTAGCTTTGCTGGTTAGAGGGATCTTGGTTTTAGGTCCTTGTTTTTCATCACTTTGACTGTAACAATTGCTCTGGCATGTAAAATTTCTCTTGAGAAATCAGCTGACAAGCTTATGGAAGATCCTTTGTAGGTAACTAACTGCTTTTCTCTTGCTGCTTCTAAGATTTTCTCTTTGTCATTAAACTTTTGGCAGTTTTGTTAGGATGTGTCTTGGTGTGGCGCTCTTTGAATTTCCTTGTTTAGGACTCTCTGTGCTTCTGGTCCTGTATGTTTACTTCTTTCACCAGGTTAGGGACATTTTCCTTCATTATTTTTTCAAATATATTTTCAAATATATTTTCTTGCTTTCTCAGTTCTCCTTCCAGCATCCCCATATATGTGAACATTGATGCACTTGAAGTTGTCCCAGAGGATCCTTACACTATCATTTTTTGGACTTTTTTTTCTTTCTCTTTCCTGATTGCCTTCTGCTTCCTTACTTTCCAAATCACTGATTTGATTCTTGGTTTCATCAGCTCCACTGTTGATTCTTTATAATTTATTCTTTGTTTTAGTTACTATAGCCTTCATTTCTAATTTTTGTAAAGGTTTTCACATCCTTTTAAAATTTATTTTATTTTGTTATTTTAATTTTTATGGTATTACATTTTCTCCATTTTTTTCTCCCTTTTCCCACCATCTTTCCTCCCCAAGTTAATCTTCATATTGTTGTCTATTTCCATGAGTTGTACATAAATATTCTTTGGTTAAAATCTTCACCGTCTTTCATCCCAACCCCTCCAGCAGCTGTCAATTAGTTCCATGTATTTATACTCTATTCCTATTTTGATTTTTAGTTATTTTGTTCATTAGATTCCACATGTAAATAAGATCATTTGGTATTTGTCTCTCACTGACTGGCTTAATTCACTTAGCATGATATTCTCCAGGTCCATTCATACTGTCACAAGCTGTGAGAGTTTCCTCTTTTTTCCTGCTCTATTGTGTAAGTGCACAGCAGCTTTTTTATCCATTCATTTACTGATAGGCACTTGGGATGTTTCCAAATCTTGTCTATTTTAAATAGTGCTTCTCAGAACATAGGAATGCATATATATTTTTGTCTTTGTGTTTTGGGATCCTTAGGATTTATTCACAGAAGTGGACTTGCTAGGTTAAAAGGGAGTACCATTTTTAATTATTTGAGGATATTCCATATTGTTTTCCACGGTGGCTGCACCAGATTGCATTCCCACCAACAGTACATGAGGGTTCCCTTTTCCTCACACCCCTGCTCTCACTTGTTATTATTGTCTTATTGATGGTAGACATTCTGACAAGTGTAAGGTGGTTTTAGTTTTCATTTATCTGATGATTAGTGATGTTAAGCATTTTTTTTTTTCATATGTCCATGGCCCATCAGTATGTCTTCTTTGAAAAAGTGTCTGTTCAGTTCTTTTGCCCATTTCTTAATTGAGTTGTTCATCTTTTTCATATTGAGTTGTATTTGCTCTTTTTATATAAATATTTTGGAGATTAAAACCTTATCAGATACATCACTGGTTAAAATGTTCTCCCATACACTGGGTTCCCTCTTCATCTTGCTGATGGTTTCTTTAGCTGTGCAGAAGTTTTTAATTTGTAGTCCCATTTATTTATTTTCTCTTTTGTTTTCAGTACTCTAGGAGATATATTGGCAATAATATTGCTACATGAGATATCTGAGATTTTACTGACTATGCTTCTTCTAGGATTTTTATGGTTTCACAACTTATATTTAAGTATTTTATCTATTTTGAGTTTATTTTTGTGTTAAGTTGGTGGTCTAGTTTCATTTTTTTCCACATACCAATCCAGTTTTCACAACAACATTTATTGGAGGGACCGTCTTTTCTCCATTGCATCCTTCTGCCAACTTTGCCAAGTATCAATTGATCATAAAGGTGTGAGCTCATTCCTGGGTTTTCTCTTCTGTTCTATTGATCTATATGTCTGTTCTTATGCTGGTACCAGGTTGTTTTTATTACAGTGGTTATAGTTATAGTGGTTTATTATAGTTTGACAACAGTTGTGATACTTCCAGTTTTGTTCTTTGGCAAGGCTGCTGAGGATATCTGGGGTCATTTTTCAGTTTGTATTAATTTTTAAAATATTTATTTTAATTCTGTGAAATATGCCACTGGTATTTTAATAGAAATTGTGTTGAATATATAGATTGCTTTAGTTGGAATGGAAATTTTAATGACATTAATTTTTCCAACTCATGAATATGTTAAATGCTTCCACTTATTTGTATTCTCCTCAATTTCTTTCTTTAACAACCTGTATATTTCCAAGTATTGGTCTTTTACCTTGTTGTTTAAATTTATTCTTAGGGAAGAAAATATAGACAGCAAAATCTCAAACATTGCTCGTGACAATTTTCTATCAGATATATCTTCCCAGGCAAGGAAAACAAAAGAAAAAATAAACAAATGAAACTACATCAAACTAAAAACCCTTTATAAAGCAAAGAAAATCATAAATAAAATAAAAAGACAACCCACAGAATTGGAGAACATATTTGCTGATACATCTGATAGGAGGTTTATATCCAAAATGTATAAAGAACTTACAAAGCTCAACATGAAAAAACAAACAACCCAATTAAAAAATGGGCAAAGGACCTGAATAAACATTTCCCCAAAGAGTACATACAGAGGGCCAGTAGATATATGAAAAGATGCTCATATCATTAATCACCAGAGAAATGAAAATTGAAACCATAATGAGATAACATCTCCTACCTGTCAGAATGGTTATCATTAATAAATCAACAAACAACAGGTGCTTATGAGGATGTGGAGAAAGGGGAATACTTTTGCACCATTAATGGGAATGCAGACTGGTGGAACCACTGTGGAAAGCAGTATGAAGGAAGATACCTCAAAAAATTAAAAATAGATCTACTGTTTGACCCAACAGTCTCACTTCTAGGAATATATCTGAAGGAACCCAAAACACTAATTTGAAAGAACATAAGCACCCCTGTGTTCATTGCATCATTATTTATAATTACTGAAATATGGAAACAGCCCTATTTTCTATCAATAGATGAGTGGATGGAACAACTATGGGGTATTTGCATGGTAGAATACTATTCAGCTGTAAAAAAGAAGAAAATTTTACCCTTTGCAACAGTATGGGTGGACCCGAAGAACATTAAGTGAAATAAGTCAGTCAGAGAAAGACAAATACCATATGATTTCCTGCATATGTGGAATCCAATGAACAAACTGAACTGACAAGGAAAATGAAGATAGATTCATAGATGGAGAGCAGATGACACTTAGGGGGGGGTGGGTGGTTAAGGGGTAGAGGTATTGAACCAAAAAGAAAAAGTATTCATGGACATGGACAACGGTGTGGTGATTTCTAGAGGGAAGGGTGTATAAGGGCACTAATAGGTAATGGAAAAAAAGACAATAAAGATTACATTTATAATAAATAAATAATGTATTCCCAAGTATTTTATTTTTGTTGTTGTCATAATAGTAAATAAAATTGGTTTCTTGGTTTACCTTTATGATAGCTCATTATTTGTGTATAAAGATGCCATCGATTTCTGAGCATGGACTTTGTATTCTGCTACTTCACCAAATTCATTTTTTAGGTGTAGCAGTGTGTAGGGTTTTCTATGTATAATATTGTCATCTGCAAATAATGACAGTTTTCCTTTCACCTCTCAATTTGTGTGCATTTAATTTATTTTTTCTTTCTGATTGTTGGGGCTAGGACCTCTAAAACTATGTTGAATAAGAGTGGAGAACGTGAACATCCCTGTCTTGTTCCTGAACTTAAGGGGAAAGCTTTAAGTTTTTGCCAGTTGAACATGAAGTTGTCTGGAGGTTTTCACATATGGCCTTCATTATGTTGAGGTATATCACTCTACTCCCACTTTGCTGAAAGTTTTTTTTTTTTTATCATAAGTGGGCACTGGATTTTATCAAATGCTTTTCCTGCTTTTATGGATATGATCATGAGATTTTTGTCTTATATTTTGTTTATGTGATGTATAATATTTATTGATTTGTGAATATTGTTCTAAATTTGCATCCCCAGGATAAATCTAACATGATCATGATGTATGATATTTTTGATGTATTGCTGCATCCAGTTTGCTAATATTTTGTTGAGGATTTTAGTATCGATGTTCATTGGGGATATTGGCCTATAATATTCTTTCTTTTTTTGTGTCTTTAACTTGTTTTGGAATTAGGATTATATTGGCCTAAATATAATATTAGGATTAAAAAGAGCTTTGGAGTCTTCCCTCTCTTGAGTTATTTTTGGAATAGATTGAGAAGAATCTGTTTTAGTTCTTATTTGAATGACTAGTAAAATTCTCCTATGAAGCTGTCTGGTTTAGGATACTTGTATGCTGGGAGTTTTTTGGTTACTGCTTCAATTTCATTCATTGTTTTTAGTCTATTCAGTTTTACTGCTTCTTCCTGATTCAGTTTTGAAATATTGTATATTTCCAGAAATTTATCCGTTTTGCCAATGTTGACCAATTTCTTGGTGTATAATTATTCATGGTAATTTTATCTCCATTGATGTAGGTTTGGGATCCCTCATGGAAATAAGGCACCTAGTTCTAAGGGTGGATGGGAGCTCTGGAGCTGTGATTTCTGTTTGGTCTCTCATTTGCTGCAGCAGCCACACACAGATCCTTTCCCCTTCCACTTTTAAACTCTTCTTACAAAGCCTTCTTAGTCTCTACAAAGCATCTTCTGTACTCCTTGACTTTAAACCTTTATATCAGCTAAGTTGCAGTTGATTATTCAGGTTGATTTTTGGAAGTTCAGCTGCATATCCAGACTGGGGACAGAAGCAAGTGGGCACAGCTTCCTCATACTCTGCTGCCATCTTCCAGTCTCTTCATGTTCTTTTTATTTTGAAATATCATAAGTTCTTTGAACATTTTTGTAAACTATTGTTTTGAACTCTGTATCTGGTAGTTCATTTACTTGCATTTCATTTAGTTCTTTTTCTGGAGCTTTCTCCTGCTATTTAATTTGAGACCTATTTCTTTGTTTCCTCATTTTGGCTGCTCCCCTGTGTTTGTTTCTATGTATTGGTAAAACTGCATGTCTCCTAGAATTGGCAGAGTGGTCGATGTAGTAGGGTATCCTGTAAGGACCAGTGGCACAGCCTCCCCAGCCACCCAAGCTACGTTCCTCTGGGTGTGTCCTCCTCTGTGACGTTTGTGTATGTCCTGTTGTAGTTGAACCTTCATTGCTACTCGGCACATCACTGGAAGAGGTTAACCTTAGGTCAATCAGTTGTGGAGGACCAGCTGAAGCTGCAAGTACAGGGAAGAAAGCTGCTGTGCAAGGCCAACCCTCCAGAGCAGCACTTGCTTCACTGGGGCTTGGTGCCCACTGAGGTCTGTCCCTTGTGAAGTGTTTAGGGTTGTACTCCATCATCTTATGAAGTTGCCCACTGGGTGCATTGTCTTATGGCCTGCCCAGGAGGTACAAAATCAGCCACCACCTGTGCCCTACCTGGGGCCAGCTAGCACCAAATAAGAACAATCTGCAGATGGCAGCCACTTGTGCTGGCTTAGAGGTTACCCTGGAAAGGCCAAACTGTGACCCAGGCCAGCTGCCACTAGTGCCAGGCCTGGGGCCACTTAGCAAAATGTATGAGGTATGTCAGAAACCCAGATGTTGCTTGTTTGGTAGATTTTAGGAAAATGTGAACCATGAGCCAAGAGAGGCTCCTCATGTGAAAAAGGCCACTGGAAATGGCATGGTTCGGCTAAAATGTTGGGTGGGACAGGATATCAGGGAATCACCAGAACAGGATGAACTGTGTTATCCAGGTTAATGAAGACTCAGACGTGTTGCCACATGTTGACTCCATGTGGAAGAGCTCAGCAAAGGAACAATGACCTCTGTTAACACTTCTGTCTAGGAAAAAGCTCTCCTCATTCTTTGCCCCAAGCCAGACAATTTTCTCGCCCATATGTCCGAGGGACCTTTTGAGCTGCTGCCCCAGTGTTGGAGCTCAGAGAGAGTGAGTCAGAGTAAGGCTGTGTGGCTTGGGCCCTCTAAAGAAATACACGAATTCTGAAAAGCCCTTAATCTTAACTCAGCTGCAATCTGCATTAGGTTTTACAGCCAGAAGTTATGGGGGCTTCTCTTCTTGGCATTGGAACTCTGAGCTGGGATGTTCTGATATGAGGTTGACACCCCTCACTCCTTAGGGGTACCTCCACAGCTTTCCAATTTTTAATGACCACATGTGGGTATGAGATCAACCTGTTCTCACCCCTCTACCAGTCTCAATGTGACTTTCTCTTTACATCCTTAGTTATAGGACTTCTGCCCAGCTAGATTTCAGCTGAATATTGATTGGGCAGTAGTTTAGTTGTAATTTTGAAGTGTTTGGGGAGATGTACTACTACTACATTTACCTACACCACCATCTTGATAGGAACTCTTCATGGATATTATTCTCCAATTTACTATTAACCCACAGGAAAATGTTTATCTTTTTATATGTGCAAATTTTGATAATCTTATATTGTTGGTCAGCTATTATGAATTGGTCTTTAAATATGTACTGAAAGTGAATGTGATATTTAATATATACTCACTGAAAAACTTTTTACCATTAAATCAATTGTTAAGTTTCATAATCAACTTAAAACTTTTCTTAATGTCAAGGACCTATGTAGTGTGCTAGCTTAAAATCATCCTGCAATTTGAAATGCAGTAAAAGAACAATTCTTATCAGTTTTAAATGTATCAGTGTGTCAGTGTACCAGCCTGACCCATTTATATCTTTCAATATTTAAGACAAAGCACTATCTGTGGACACCCTATAAAAGCCAAAGTGAGTGTCTGAATGCATTCTATTGGCTGGAAATTACTACTAAATATAGTTTACTATGTTTCAGCAATAGGGATAAGACTGATATAAACCAAGCTCTGCAAACTTTTATTTTTCTGTGACTCCTTCGGCCATTTTGTGGTCTACACATAGACTGAATAGTAACCAAGCTCTTTGACCAATGGCAAAGATGTATAATAAAGAACAATTCATAGCTTTCACATAGCATAGCCATTTTAAATTAATATTCATTAGCTTCTGAATTCTTGGGACCTAGAAAAAGTGAATGCAAAAAATCAGTTGCAAATAAATGTCATTCTGTCTTTATTAGCTTACTCAGATTCATTAATGCAAAAAAAGATTATGATAAATATGTTGGGTTTTAATCATTCTCAATGGGATATTATGCAGATAAACAGTGTGAATTTTATCATGAGAAATAAGGTAGTTATTTGTGAAAATAAGGTATAGCTTCTGACCATAAGTTGACAATAAATATGTCTTGAGAAAATGTAAATGCATAATCATTCTTGTTTAGTTAGCAAAACCTAACCAACGTATGCCTCCTGAAGGAACTTCTACTCAATAATAATGAAGACAAAAATTATAATATGAATTTTACGTGCATTAGTGTTGACTATACTGATATTCATTTTTATTTAGGACATCTGAATAAATAAAATAAATTTTAATCAACATATTAAATACTTTATAGAAATTCAAGTTCAGTGTGTTTTTTGTGTATATAGGTGTGTGTATATGTGTGTGTGTGTATGTATGTATGTATATATATGTGTATATATATATATTCCTAGCAAGTTGTTCCCACATATGCATTTAAAAACTCCTAACACAAGCACAGTTATAAATTATGAGAAGTATCAATGAATAAAGTAAGAATTTATGAGATTTTTTGACTTTTTATAAAATAACAAACCAGGAAGGTACTATATGATTCAAATATCCTAAAATTTATGTCTCTCAGTGGAGAAAGAAAAATTTTACAAGGTAAAATATATTATTATTAGTAATTGTTGAGCTTTAAGACTCTTGAGTAAAATTTTTGGTCTTTAAAAAACTTTTCTAATCCTCATCTTCACCAAATATGGAAACAATGTTATTAGTCCTTTTTGCTAAACTGACAATTAAAATAATATGTATTTAAGTATTTAGCATATTTCCTGGCATATAGAAGAAATGAGACAATCACACAATAAATATTGTAAGTATTGCTAATATAATAATAATTACTATAAGTAGCGGTAATAATGTACTCATAGTTACATTTTCTTCGATTTGGAATGTTATAATAGAGAGTCTAACTCCCTCTTTGATGTTTGAATGTTGATTCCTCTTGAATTCTTTATTACCTTCTCCCTGTGGTACCACATTTAGGTAGGTAGGCTGATAAGTCAGCCCTCACATGTGTGTCACCTTATCTGACACCTATAAGAAATTTAAAACTTCCCACACACAGGACCATGTCCCATCCCAATCCCCTTGTTGCTGTGAAGGCCCAACTTATTCCCTCTGGTTTTCCCACCAAGCCCTAACCTGCTTGTAACCTGACCAGCTCTTCCTAGGCAGCTCTTGTGTGAGTACTAACGTTTTTTCAAATTCTCATCGTGTGTGGAATGCCATCACCTTGACATTTGAAACAAAATTTCTGGTGTTACTCCATTGTGCTTCCATGGGGTGACCAAAAAGATGATTGGCATACTCAAGAGGAGGCTGTAAGCTGTGGCCACCAATCTTTGAGATTTTTCTTCTCTAGCTACTTGCTTGCTCTGCACATAGTATACAGAATTGCTCAGCTACTCACTGACAAGCTTGCATTTTGAATTGTGCTGTGCTATACATCATTTGTGGAGACTTCTTAAACCTCTTTAAAGTTGTGCTGACTTAAACCAGAAAGTATAATGCTTGGCATTTAAGGACGAGCACACTATTGGAGGTTTCTTTAAAGTATTTCTGGGTCATACTTCTCAACTCAGACCTATCTGTGCAACAACAAATGAATTGTGTGTCTATGACCAATGCTAGGCTCAGGGAAAGGATTATTTATTCCATTTTGGACTGGCTGTGTGTCTTGACCAGCCAGGCACTGGCCTCCATCATACAGTGCTCAGGGATTAAGAGAGAGAAAGAACCAGTGCTTTCCAGATACCCAAGTATGGCACTACACTGATGACATGCTCCTGCAAAGAAGTCACTAAACAGTCTCACACAGAACATACACTCATCATTGAAATCACTGAGAGGAGGTGGGCTATTGCCTTACTATCAGTTCAGGCCTTCCATCTCAGTAAAATTCTTAGGTGTCCTATGGTCCACTGAGGCCTGTTCCATTCCTGATGTAGTTAAAAGACAATTTTTAAATTGTCAGCACGACCACTATAAAATAAGCATAACACCTATTAGGTCTCCTTTGGCTTCTGGAAACAATAAATTCACCTTTTATATATATGATGTCTGCCTGGAAAAAGCCCAGCCATTGTTCACGTGAGGTTTGTCCAGAAGGTATTCGGCCATGTACTATGAAAACTAGAGACATTTAATGAAGAAGATACAAGAGAAAAGAAACACAGTACATAAGATAATTACACCCCAGTCCCCTTCAAAGTAGGCAACTTTGGGACCTCACACAGTTCTCCCAGCATCTCTTCTATTGTTTGAAAACACTGCAAAATCCTTTGTTGGCATCCCACCAGCTGTCCCATCATTATCTGAATATTACTTACAGTCTTAATATTTTCTCCCTTTTCAAATGTGATTTTAGGCTTTGGCAAAGGCAGAAGTCACAGGGTACAAATGTAGGTTGGAGTGGGACTTGGTCTCCCTGGGTGATTTGATGTTTCACACCAAAAAAACTCTGCACAAGATGTGATGCATGAGCAGGAGTGTTGTCATGAGAAAGCTGCCAATCACCAGCTGCCCATAGCTGTGGCCATTTTTATTGCATTGCATCTTTCAACCAATGAAGAACATTGAGGCAGTACTCCTTATTAAATTGTATGGACTGGAGGGGTGTACTCATGATGAACAATGTCTTCCCAATCATAAAACATAGTTAACATGGCCTTGATCTTGCTATGACTTTGCCATGCCTTTTTTGGGTGTGGAAAACCAGGTAACTTCCATTCAGGCAAATGGGCCTTTGTTTCTGAATCATAGCTGGTAGACCCACGATTTATCTCAGGTTATGACCTTCTTGAGGAAATCTAATTCATTTGTAGCAGTTTTTGAATCAAGTCATTAGCAACTACAGCATGATGTTCCTTCTGCCTCTGGTAGCAGGAGCACAGAGCAAATTTTGCCGTGACACATTTCATGCCGAGATCCTGCATCAAAATCTCGGACATAGTAGTTTTTGGAATCACCAGATCAGTTTCTAGTTCTCACACTGCTAGCTGATATTTATTGATTGCAGCCCAAACATGTTCAACATTCTCATGTGTTCTGCTTGTTGTAGGGATTCCAGAATGTGGATCACTTTCAACAGATTCTCCACCATCTTTGAAGCATTTGTGCCACACTTTTATTTGTGCTGCATTCATTTGTGCTGTCCCCCCCAAACCTTCTGGGTCATCTGAATAGTTTCTGTAGAAGAATGTTGAAGTATAACACAAAATTTGATGCATATTCATTGCTCTACTTGCTCTGTCATTTTGAATGTGACAGCCACACAGTACACATACTCACTCAATGATGCCATGCAAACCCTTCTCATTATATTAACAGTGGCTATACTTTTTTACAGAAAGACCTTTATATAATGAGAACAGTTTGTATGACATAGATGTAACCTGGCAGCCAAGGAGAGTGGACTGGAATGCTCATATGTGAACTGTGACAACTTCACTGTACTAATCAGTGGGGATGGTAGATGCTGTTGAGTGAGCATGTGTGCTGCATGGTCATCACATTCAAAATGACTGAGTGAGTAGAGCAACACATCTGCATCAAATTTTGCATGGAGCTTGAACATTCCTCCATGGAAACTAATTGAATGGTTCAGAAGGCTATAGCTATGGGCAACTGGTGACTGACAGCATTATCACAATCATCCACTTGTGGCATCATATCTCATGCTGAGTTTTTTGACAAACAGCAGATCATCCAGGTGACTCATCCCCACTACAGCCCAGATCTGTCCCCCTGTGACTTCTGGCTTTTCAAAATAAATCACGTTTGAGTGGGAAAGATTTCAGATTGTAGATGAATTCTGTAAAATATGCTGGGGCAGCTGGGTGGCAATTTGGAGAACTGTGTAAATTCCCAAGGTGCCTACATTGAAGGGGACTGAGGTGTCATTGTCCTTTGTACACTGTTTCTTATATCTTGTATCTTCAATAAATGTCTCTATTTTTTATATCTACATGGCTGGATAGAACCTCCTGGGCAGATTTCATATTACCTACACCTATTTATATAGTCACCGAACAAATCATCTCACTTTGAATAAAAGCCCTTTATAACAGAAGGCCCAAGAGTCAGTACAAATGGACATACTGAGGCACACCCTTAGTATCTTGTGGAGCCTCCTATTAGAGAAGGTGTCCATGACTGACTACCTCCTGTGTCTCTTGAAGTCTCTGGACAACTCTTGATGGCTGCCAGTTGCTTCTCCTGCAAAAGGGCTGGTTGCTTTGGCCTTGCATTACACAATATTGGAGGATTACCTGCTAGCTGCATAGCAGGCCCTCTGAGAAACTGAAGATCTCACAGGACTTAAACCTGTGATACTCTTCAGCCAGCTGTTTCTACAATGTGGGTGTGGTAGCATCTCACAAGCTCAGCACAGCCACTGAGGCCACCTTGGTGAAATGGGTATTGCATCTACAGGGTAGAGCCAAATTTCGGTTCTCCTATGGAAGGATATTTTCTCTCCCACCCTCAGTCCCTTGCCAGGCATCACAGTGCTAGAGAAATTCACATCCTAAAACACCTTGGCTATCTGGGGTTACCCTAGGGATTAACTGAGTGAACACTATATGGGTTTATATACTTTAAGGGCAGAAGTTCCAGGATCACACATGACAGAGCTCCCCGGAGAACAGCTGCTAGTTTTTCTATGAACTGGAACATTCTTGATAAAGTGTGCCAACCAAGATTCAGCACTATAGGCCAAACATCAGATATTCATATTGGCATCACAGGATATCCTGGCCAAAAAAATGACCCAGTTATACGTTTTCACAGAGGCCTGGGCCTTGTCACTGGCTAACAATTGCCCAATTATGCCTCTGCACAGAATCTGGGCCAATGTCTGCCCAATGGAAACAAAACAATTCTTTATTCAAAGCCACCCATTTGGGGATAAAAAAAAACTTTGGAGTTCTGTGACTGAGATAGCAAAAATTCAAATTAAGATCACTCTGTCTCTGCCCACTCAAAGCTCAATTTATTGCTAAAATTTATATAGCAACATATAAATTTTGGTTCAAGATTTTATCTCCCAAAGGTTATTGGTTTTATTGCCTTTCTGAACTCATTTATTACTTTGCCTCAGGTTTCTCCCCTTACGCAGACTCCTCTCCTTATTTGCACTTGTATTATCTGCATTTGGTCTTAATATATTCTCTTGAGCTCCTGCCCCTGAGCAAGCCACATCAATCTTGTTGCCAGTGTAGTATATTCTTGTCACTTGCCCTATAATGCCAGCCAAATTGTGGTGCACTAGTGCTGCCTTTGGAATCCACAATGTTATACAACAAAATAAAATACATTTCATGCAAGTCAAGCCCTATTCTAAAATAATATCCAAATATATATTCAAACCACTACTGCTCTCAAATCTCTAAATGAGGGCCAAAGCTCTCTTACAGCTATACTTGCTAAATAATGACCTAACACTAGGCTAGCTACTGGCCAACGGACCTTGGAAATAATATTGATTGGAAACATGGAATTTTGGTGCACTAAACTTCCTGTTGTATGTGGACATCCAACACAGGCAAAGTTACTCAGGTGGCCTAACAAATGAGACAACAGGTGGAAGTCAATAATAATAACACTTGGACATTTGACCAAATACTAAGCACATTCAGACACCTTATCCTGGCTCTCCTCAAGCATCTAGGGTGATTGAATGCATATGCTGTTCCAGGGCCTTCTCATTTTCATTATAGATGGTTACACAGGCATATGATTCTCAAATATATACTTATATTTAGCTTCAATTAAATGAGACATGCCACATATCAGTTATCAATCAAACATATTATTAGTAAACTCCATTATTGGTATTTGACCACTGACTTCTTTTTATGCCTCACTTGCCTTTTTTTTTTAGCCTTGTATCAGGACAGATTGATAATAAAAAGCACAAACACAAGCACCTACTTCTTTTGTGAAAACAGAGAATTCAAACCTTCCACACATGTGAGCTTGTCCCCAGTCTCATCCTCTCACCACTATAAAGGCTCCACCCACAATCTCTGCTTTGTTCAAGCCAGTCCAGATTGCTAGCTCTTGCTGAGGTCTAGCCACAGGCACCTCATGTGAGCAATAAACCCTTTCTCAAATTATCTCAGTAGATACAGTGTCAGTAGCCTTTGCAACTGAACCATCTTTCAGGTGATGTCTATCTGAATTCTGCTAATTAACAAACATAGGTTCATCAGAATGGGGAAAGCATTACATAGTGTCCAATACAATCATCACTCTGAATAATTCTCAAAGAGTACTACATAAAACACAGAATTTTAGAAAAATGTTTTCTAGTTAAGTAAGATGTTAAGAAAATACCTTTAGGAAACACAGAGGCAAACATAATTAAATATGTTCTATAAGTTTAGGTTTTTCAGAAGCTTTAATAATCTAATATAATTTATAAATTGCTAAGATAGCTATATTAGCACATAATTTCACAAATACATTATTTCATAAAGTGGGGACTGATGTTTATCTAATACTCT